>NC_090266.1:60475309-60640309 GCF_040414725.1 Anabrus simplex
CTTTCGATTTGACACCCGTAGGTGACCTGCGCGTCGTGATGAGGATGAAATGAGGATGAAGACGACACATACACCCAGCCCCAGTGCCAGTGAAATTAACCAATGATGGTTAAAATTCCCGACCCTGCCGGGAATCGAACCCGAGACCCCTGTGACCAAAGGCCAGCACGCTAACCATTTAGCTATGGAGCCGGACAGGAGTGAACTGATGGGCATCAAGAGCAATTTGATACTAATAGTGACGTTGCTACACACACCACCGGCCTGAAATATTTATTATTATTATTATTATTATTATTATTATTATTATTATTATTATTATTATTATTATCATCATCATCAAATACATCGCAATTGGGATATATCCCGGTGGCAATGATCACTTACAGTAGTGTGATAATAGGATAATGTTAAAAAGGAATTACCCAACAACAACAACAACAAAAGCACAACAAGTAATTCCATGGAAACATTTCTAACAGCTAATTCATAAATTAGTTCTTTCTTAGCCATAACATCTCTAGCACCAGACATGATGAAAGAAATTTTGCCAAAATTTGGAAAAATCGGAAAACCGAAACATTTCTAGTGTTCAATTACAAATGTTAAAGAAAGAAGTCAAAATGGGCTTTGTCTAGGCCCATTCAACCACGCTACCACTTCTTACGGAATTTTCGTGGATAACAGAGGTGTAGGAACGTGGAACAAGGAATTCATCAGAGCTGTAAGTAAATTCATTTGGAACAAGAATGAAAATCTAAATGAGCTCGTCAGCTCCCACAACAACAGTGGACTGTAAGTCCGAGTATCAGGTACCAAAACTTGAGAGAATTTTCAACACGATAACATACAAGGAATAAGCATTACAGCTCTGAACAGGTACACTATCTTACAAGGGCATGTTTGCTTCACTCACTTATATAGATTAGGAGTCTGAGCTCCAAAAGTTAATTCAATCCAGCCTCTCAGATGCATAAATTCTTACATCACAAGGTTAACCTGGCAATACTCATACAATCAATTAGACCTGGTTTGGGCTCATCGTCTGCTCAACAGTTTTATAATTCACTTGTTCCAAAAGGAACTTCACACCACAATCTATTGTTCGATAAAACAGGGGCGTGATTGCCCATACTACAGGCCTTAATATGAAAAAGAATACGTTAATTATGATCGGCCAGAAACAAAGTGCAAGAAGGCAAAAAATCTGCACTCCTTTTAGAAAACTCTTAAAACCCTAAATGGGCTTATGGCCCGAAGTTACAGAGGCTAAGCCTATTTTACAGAGGGGTGACTAAACGATAAATGTTAAATCCCAAAATTGTTAAGAATTTAGAGGTTCAGAAAATTTTAGTCACCCCATACCAAGTTGAATGGGAATCAACAGAGTGTAATCACTCTTTGTTACCTAGTTCGCATGTTTCTCAGCAGGGATTTGAACAGAGTCCTCAGACTTGCCGAAAATCTACAATTAAACCATGAAATTAAAACTTTACGTGAATAGAAGAATTTTAAATCCTTCCCCTCAAACTATCTGCCTGGAGCTATCACATAGTATGAATTTCTGTCATTACCTTGCTTACTAGGCCTTTCGAGCGCCACCCGCGGCCCCTGCCCCCTGAGGACACGTCGCACACAATAAACTGGAGCGATAAAGAAATCGACACAACCCTAAAGTGCCCACCTTTTATAGTACTTCGAGGGGAAGTTTCCAGAACTCTTTACAGATAGGCCGGATGCCTGTACACATCGCCAATTTTAATTGGCTAGAGAAAGTAAACACAACATTTCTGATTGGTTGATAGATACAGGAGTTGGAGGGGGGAAGAAGTGTTGACAACCTTGTCACAAGAACAAAACAATCTTCAGAAACTAAGGTTAGCCGACTGTGAAAGTACACATTTCTTAAACATTGATTAGAATTCGACCCGCTAGGAGGAGCAATTAAACCGATGATAGACATCTAGCGGTTGAAAATCCAAGTACCTTGCATAATATCAGTTCAAGGTAGATTACTTAGATGACCTTATAGAAGAAGCGCAGTTTAACTGGCCGGAAAATGTGTACCCCGATACAATAATAATATTCTTAGAATGAGTAATCAGAGATTGACCAAAAGAATTCTGAACCTTGGCCTATTAATGAAAGTGAAAAAAAAAATGCTGCTCGAAGTTGGAAGAGATCTTCAGGAAATAGGCATCACAGGTGACATTGTGTTAAACAGGCCTAAGATCAGGAAGTTAGTCCACAATCACCACTTTAAACATCATCCAAGCACTACCACCAATGAAACCTGGTCAGAAAATCGCAAAAAAGCCACGGCGAGGAGATGAAGAGATTTTAGGAGAAGAAAGGCAACGACATCAGCTAAATAAGCTCAATCGCTCTTCTTATACGAAGAAAGAAGAATATTAATATCATCATACTGCGGTTAGAGGCGCGCAGTTTGGAGCCCCACTGCCGGCAGCCGTGAAGATGGTTTTCCATGGTTTTTCATTTTCACACCAGGCAAATGCTGGGACTGTACATTAATTAAAGCCACGGTCGCTTCTTTCCTATTCCTAGGCATTTCCTATCCCATCGTCACCATAAGACCTATCTGTGTCGGTGCGACGTTAAGCAGATTTAAACAAAAGCAATCATTCTGTGGATCGGTAGTAGTGTATTGGCTTCCGGATCCAAAGATCGCGAGTTCAATCCCGGCAGAATTCGTTGGAATTTTGGGGGACAGAACAAAGCCATTCCATACATCAGATCTTACGATATCGGCGTGTGAAAGATCTCTGGTGATGCATTTGGTCTTTACCTGGCAAAATTAATTAAAACTCGGCTATAGATCACCAAACAGAGCTCTGCTTGTCGAAACTGACCCGCTAGCAGCCTATATGAGGTCAAATCTAAGTTCATTTTTACGGCAACAGGGACCATAGGATGTATTATTATTATTATTATTATTATTATTATTATTATTATTATTATTATTATTATTATTATTATTATTATTATTATTATCATTCTGCCTTTGCTGGCGGGACCTAGTGTTTACAGTGCACTATGTCTTCTGGTATAGGCTAGAGCAATTTTGTTACTTTCATTGATCTGTTTCTATCTTACCCTTGGCTTTGACAATATGAAAGTGACTGAGGTATGAGCGATGCTAGTAATGCCAATCCTTATGCAGCCAGTCCCTGCTATGAATGGTGTGAAAATGTTGGTCATAGGGTCGGTTGGTGCATGCATTTCAGTGGGCTTGGCAGACTGATATGTAGTAGCAACTTCTGGCTCGGCGAGGAAAGCAACGGTAAACTACCTCACTCCTCATTTCCCTAGTACACCTCTTCAGTGATGCCTAGGCCATCTATGACAGCCGATGGTGGAGCTGTGGAGGATCCAACCAGCCTTAGGGCTGATGACTGAACATACATTATTATTATTATTATTATTATTATTATTATTATTATTATTATTATTATTATTATTATTATTAGTCCGCCTCTCTGTTGTAGTGGATAGTGTGATTACCTGCCATCCCCGGAGGCCTGCCACGAAATTTGACAAGGGAAGTCAACTGATAGAGAGAGTTCGATTCCCATCTTCCAAGTGCTTTTCCGTGGTTTCTCACTTCTTCTCCAGGCAAATGCCTGATGATACCCAACTTAAGGCCACGGCCGCTTCCTTCCTTCTTCCTTGCCTATCCCTTCCAGGCTTCCCATCTCCCATAAGGCACCTGTTCAGCTAGCAGGGGAGGCCGACTGGGAGCGATACTGGTTCTTCTCCACAGTTCTATCCCCAACCAAATATCTCACGCTCCAGGACACTGCCCGTGAGGCGGTAGAGGTGGGATCCAGCTTGCATTCAGGACGTAGTGGGTTCGAACTCACTGTCTACAGCCGTGAAGATTGTTTTCCGTGGTTTCCTGTTTTCACACCAGGCACACCAGGGTTGTACCTTAATCAAGGCCACGGCCCCTTCCTTCCCACTCCTGTCCCACCGTCACCATAAGACCTATCTCTGTTGGTGCGACGTAAAGCAAATTGTAAAAAAAAAGGGGGGGGGGATACCTCGCCGAGTCCGGAGGAGAAACTAACCCTGGACGTTAAACTGATTAAATACAATTATTATTAGTAGTATTCATTATTTATGAATACATTCTTATTCTTATTATCAGCCCGCCTGGTGGCCATGATCGTTAAGGCGTTGACGTCTAAATGATCTGACACCGTGGTTAACGGCTTCGATTCCCGTTGGTGGAAAAAGTTTTCACCATCAGAATGTTGGCTGGCAGGGTAGGGGAGGTGATGGTATACAATTTCTAATCACCATATAGCGTGCCAAAAGCCTGGATTAAATCCCAAACCTCTCCGCAGTGCACATATGGAGTGAGGGCTTATGACGCTGTTGATGGTAATTCGTCCGTTGGATGGCGAAGTTAAGCCTTGCGCATACCCCTTGGTGCTAATCGACAGGAGTAGGCTGCTTGCCGGCCCTGCGTTTCACCATCTCCCTTCCTACTAGCGTATATCACGTTATTCATTTCATCTCATTAACTCCTCTGATGAGGCTGACGTCAGAAAGGGCAACCGGTCACAAAAACACGCCACAACAGATTCATCTCACCTCATACCCGATCTCGTAGAGAAACGGGGCAAGTGTTAGACAATTATTATTATTATTATTATTATTATTATTATTATTATTATTATTATTATTATTATTACATTCGAATTTTAATTTACTTTTTTCCCACTCATTAATTTTAATATGTACATAATAGTAAAAAGTATTCGTCCGACTTCTTGGCTGAATTATCAGCGTTGAGGCCTTCGGTTCAGAGGGTCTCGGGTTCGATTCTCGGCCCAGTCGTGGATTTTCATCGCGCCTGATTAATTCTTCTGGCTCGGGGACTGGGTGTTTGGGTTTGTCCCAACCACTTTCCTCCTCATATTCAAACAACACACTACACTACCAACCACCGGAGAAACACGTATTAGTGATTGCATCCCTCCATTTAGTGTTGGCGTCAGGAAAGGCATCCGGCCATAAAACAGAGCCAAATTCACATATGCGACACGGTTCGCACCCGCGACCCCACAGAAGTGGGAAACACGGCAGCCGAAGAAGAAGAGTAGAAAATATCCATAACAACTCAATGAAGGCATTAAACATTCAAATAGGCAAAAAGGGCAAAATAAAGACTGATTCTATTGTTCTGAAATGTATGGAAAGATTTTTGTCTCTATTTGACACACACACACACACACACACACACACACACACACACACACACACACACATATATATATATATACATTTAAAAAAAGAATGGCGTTTTGTCTAACTTCCAGCCTCTATTACAAACACATCGGTAATCAAACTTTACTGCCACTAAGTATATGGGGTTGTTAAATGCCCCACTATTCACTTAGTCAGCTTTCATCGAATGCACGTGGCCCACTTTCTTTAAATTGCTCTTTTTTTGTTTTACATACGATTGTAAAAGTACATAGTGTGTAACCTACTTTGTTCGGTAGAAGAATTCATCCATTGTGCTCCAGATTCTCTATAATCCTGTGTTTCGTTTCTAAAACCTACGATGTAGAGCTGAAGCACACGCGGACGGTATGGAGCACTGCCAAGTACATGACATCACCATTCCGAAAAAATACAAATGCGCTTCTTGTTGCCCAGTTATCTGTGTTTGTTTGGAGAGGAATATTGTGCTGAGACCAGGAATTCAGTATTGCTTGCGTTCTTTGATGCGAGCCATGTCTTTGAACTTCTCTCTTCATTTCGTGAATACCCTCGTGTGTAGCCGATGATAGGTCCAGACAGTTCCTCCGCGTTTGCTGCTATCTTGAAGGTATATCGTTATTCTAGTGCTTTATATCCATCCCATGTCACAGGGATTTCAAATTTCAGCAGTGGCGAAGCGTGTTATGAGACAGTGTCTGCCCCAGAAATCCGGAGAATAACACGCTTCGTCATTTTGAAATTACGCTTAATAATAATTCTACATCATATACTACTTGAGTATTTTACACATATTTCTACGTGCCTTTGGCTCACTAAAGCAGCAACACCGCTTTAAAATTACGCCCCAGTGAGACAGTGCCTCTAGTCTAGCGGACCGCCGCATTATGCCGTTCGGACGTTTGCGTTAACGACTTCTGATATGTTTTCAGGTAATAAGATATGTATTTCCGTTGCATTGATATCATTTTTATTCAGTCAATGTGAGTAAATGCAATATAACACAACCTATGCGAATGATGTTATGGCAGTAAATACATTGCAAAAATTATGTTGAAGATAACGACATTAATACTTTCCCCATGTAAATTATGGTTTATTGCGTGTTTCTCTTTTTTTTAGAATGTATCCCACTGCTAGTCGCAGAACTACAACTGCTGTTTGCCTTTCCTCCGTGTTAAAACAAAATGCTATCAAACCTTGACAACTGTTTTCAAATCCTGTCAAACTGTCAGCAATGTTGAGCAATCTTTGACAAGATTTGACAACTTTTCTTGTGAAGTATTGAATTGAAAGAAAAATTTGATGGTGTGCAACAGGCATAAGAGTGCGATAAAAATCTACTGGAATGTTAAGAACCCCTACTTTCTTTTTAGTTTTTCGTTTTTGCTTTACAGTTTGCTTTATGTTGAACCGACGAGGACAGGTCGTATAGTAAAAAATGTGCACTGTCGTCTCTTTAGATAACAAGTGGAAAGAACGTTCTTTTTCAGCCCATTTCAGTCTATTGCTGGATGTAGCCCTCTTCCATATGCTTCCATCTTCTTCGGTCTTGAGCCACTTGGGACCAGCGTGTGAAATGCATTATTATATAACACTATGGTTATACCATTCTCTCTTTATTTACAATATTTCTCACACCCTGGTGGGGTCGCAGGTGCGAACAATGTGAACTTGGTCAAGTTTTACGACCGAATGCCCTTCCTGACACCAACTCCATCCATACATACATACATACATACATACATACATACATACATACATACATACATACATATATACAATATTGCGTATTTCTTTGGGGAGTTGTACTGTGATGCATTGTGTGTACACCAAGACAGAAAAATAAACCTTCGCCACTAAAATTCCTAAACGATTTGAAGTCGAATCCAGGATTCCCTGGACTGGAAGCCAAACGTGATCGCCAACAAGCAGACAAATGACCGCACTACAAAGTCAAAGGAATACGAAACGCAATGTTCTGGGAATAACATGAAGAGTTCGAATTTCCAATGAGTCACTGTTACAACTGCCAGCAACAAGAGACATCGCAGAAATGGAAATGGGGAGGTCAAATGGCGAGGATGAAAGACGATAGATTGCAATACAAAGCGACGATGTGGGGCACCCGCTTTGGTAAACGTCACAAGACGAACGTGAGCACACTTCTAGATATCCCAAGGAGGTCCGCGATGGTCGAGAACAGCAAGAAACACAAGTACATGGAAAACTACAGAAAGTCGACTGCAAAACGAATTACAAATTTACAGACAACATTGTGTGATCAGACGAATTCAGAAAGAAAAACCTAAAAGTGTAATAGAATTAACTTCAGACATTATGTTTGCGAATGAGTGAAATTAGCGAGTAAGTGAAAAACAAAAATGTCTATAGACAATATTTCGTATTTACAAACACTCAGTAGAACCCTAGTGCGATTCAGCTCACCCCATTAGAGAAGAAAGAGCCTCTCTCTAGTAGGAGACTTTAGCTTTTTCAGGAACATGTAGGCTGTTCTAATGTTTATGTTATGCTGACCACTCAGTGAAGGCGCCACACCTCTTACACACATTACTAAGGGCCAATCATTCCATGCGGTCTACTTCATGACCAACGGCGTGATCCTGTTGCTGTTGCTTCATACAGGGGAATGGACTTAGATGATATTATTAGTATTATTATTACTATTATATTACATACTAGCAAGATACCCGTGCTTCGCTACGGTATTATACTGAAATTTATAATTGAATGCTTATTGTTTTAGATATATAATCCGCCGAAATTCGCGGTCTGACTCGTTTTCTGCGAGAACCCACCAAAATTCCCGATCTGACTCGTTTTCTATTAGATTACGGCATGTTTCCTTCCATTTTTCAATCTTCTTTTTCAGCAATCGATTTCGTACTTCCCGGGCTAGGCTCAGGTATTCCTCCGGTCAGTTGGGTCCGTAAATCTTTGCCATCTTTTCTTATAATCATTTTTAATATGGATAAAATCCTTCAGGACATCCGGCGTGGTGTCATATTGGGTGCCTAGAAGGCACTGGACCCGCGACCGGACTGCATTCTTAGTCATTACCCGTCCAGGAGCCGTTACCAGCGCGGTCCGCACATTTGACGATGGCCCGGAACATTATTATTATTATTATTATTATTATTATTATTATTATTATTATTATTATTATTATTATTATGTGTTGCTGGAATGGATGATGACAGGAAAACCGGAGTATCCGGAGAAAAACCTGTCCTGCCTCCGTTTTGTCCAGCACGAATGTCACATGGAGTGAACGGGATTTGAACCACGGAACCCAGCTGTGAGAGGCCGGCGCGCTGCCGAGGATCCTTATAAGTACATTAAGAACAGTAAAATCAATTGGTCTCACCTCCTTCTACACCCCACCGCCGTTAAGTTTATTTACCGGCACCCCCCCCCCCAAAAAAAAAATAAAAGAAGGCTTGTTTCTTATGTTTAAAGAAGATTTCAAACACCAATGTTCACGTCTATTACCTTCAGTTTTGAGATATAAGTATCCCCATAAAAATAATTTACTTTTTTCACTTCATTTCACACTACTCCCCCCCCCCTAAGTGAATTTTCCCGCAAAAAATACTTGTTTCTTTAATAGTAAAGGATCTTCAAAATACCAATTATCACGACTCTTAACTTCTTCAGTTTTTTATTTATGTGTCCTCATAAAAGGAATTCAACTCCTTTAGACTCCCGCCCTCCAAGATGGTTTCCCCCCAAAACGCGTTTTTCTTTGTTCTTAAAGGAGATCCAAATAAGAATTTTCACGTCTGTAACAACTTTAGTTTTTATTAGATGTATGTATTCTCATTCAATTAATTCAATTAATTTTTCAATTCCTTCACCCCCCCCCCCCCCCCTTCATTGGATTTTCCGAGAATACGTGTTTCTTTATTTTTAAAGCAGATTGCAAATATCAAATTTCACGTCTGTAACATCTTCATTTTTGAGATATCAGTAGCCTAATTAAAAGAATTCAACACCATTTTCAGTCACTTTTACCCCCCCCCCTCCACACAAGTGGTATTTCCGAAAGCTAAAAATACACGTTTCTTTATGTTTAATAGAGATAAAAAATACCATTTTTCACTTCTGTAACATGTTAAGTTTTTTGAGATAAACTGTAAAAATTCCCATTTTAAAATTTCACCCCTTTTGAGTTCCCCTTAAGTGGAGTTTCCAAACACAAATCACCTATGTTTCTTTAGATTTACAGGAGATTACAAACACCCACTGTTTACGTCTGTAACATTTTACGTTTCCAAGATATTCTGTAGATACTTTCAAAAATTCACCCAATTTGTCACTCCTGTTTAACCGCCATTAATTGGATTTTCCAAAACTAAAAAATACGTGTTTCTTTATTTTTAAAGGAGATCCCATATACAAATTTTCAGTTCTGTAATATCTTTCGTTTCTGAGATATATGTATCCTCATTAAAGGCATTCAACCCATTTTTCACCCTTTTACAGCCCTCCTATTGGGATTTACGGGAAACAAAAAATACGTTTTCCTTTTTTTTAGAGGAGATTCTAACTACCAATTTTTACATCTGTAAATTTTAAAGTTTTAAGATGTATACACACTCATTTTAAAAAATTTACCCTCCCCCTTTTTACCCCCCAATATTTGGATTTTCCAAAAACGAAAAAATACGTGTGTTTATTTATTTTTAAAGGAGATTCTAAATACCAATTTTCACATATATAACCTTTAAAAATTTTGAGATAGATACACTCATTTTAAAATATTACTCCCTTTTCACCCCCCCCCCTAAATTGGATTTTCCAGAAACAAATAAATATGTGTTTCTTTATTTTTAACGGAGATCCCAAACACCAATTTTCAGGTCTGTAATATCTTCAGTTTCTGATATATAAGTAGCCTCATTAAAGGCATTCAACCACTTTTTAGCCCCTTTTCACTCCTCCTATTGCGATTTTCCGAAAACAAAAAAATACGTGTTCCTTTATTTTTAATGAAGGTTCTAAATACCAATTTTTACATCTGCAAACTTTAAAAGTTTGGAGATATAGATTCACTCATTTTAAAAATTCACCCCCTTTTCACCCTCCCATTAATTGGACTTTCCAAAAACAAAAAATTACGTGTTTCTTTATTTTTAAAATAGATATAGATACCGGTATCCTGATTAAAGGCATTCAACCCATTTTTCCCCATTTTCACCCTTTTTCACCCCTCCTATTGGGATTTTCTGAAAACAAAAAAATACGTGTTTCCTTATTTTTAAAGAAGATTCTAAATACCAATTTTTACATCTGTAAACTTTTAAAGTTTTGAGATATAGAGCAACTCATTTTAAAATTTCACCCCCGTTTTCACCCCCTTAGCGAAGGAATATCCAAAAATCCTCTCTTAGCGAGCACCTACGTCTTAATATGAATATATCCCCAAAATTTCATCTCTTTATATCCAGTAGTTTTGGCTCGGCGATGATGAATCAGTCAGTCAGTCAGTCAGTCAGTCAGTCAGTCAGTCAGTCAGTCAGTCAGTCAGTCAGGACAAGTTATTTTATATATATAGATTTTGTTTTACAAAGCTGCCTTCCAATGAAGGTGGGCCCATAAAACTCGGTGTGATCACTAAAATACATTTTATAACAGCTATAGCAAATCGTACTCAAATATTTGGATTGAGATGGTGATTTAAGATTTGGCAGCATTTCTTCAACACCGTCACTACAATCTCTGACAGGATGATAAGCCGAATCTCTTCCTGTAATCTTCGAAAAACCTTTATATGGCACCTCGAGTTTCCAGTAAAAGATTATAAACCTCGACTGACTGAAACTGATATTTATCTTTGAAGAAATTTACCGTGGCTTCATAAATATTCTTCTTTTCTTCGTGTACCTCCATATACTGTTCATTTCCCAACTCAAATCTTTTTGTAGGACCCACTACTACACCTCGCTTTGTGTTATCCTGTCAACCCTGCGAGTTGATCCACCCACAGCAAGGCAGGAAATGTCCTCATCTACTGTCCAGCCTTTCTTCCTCAGGACGTCAAGTTTCTTTGATCTTACGATGTGATAAAGATACTGGAATTATCGTCCTCCATAATGAGGGACTTCATAAACACCATTAGGATTTTCTGCACACCAATAGCCAGACTTATGACTGTTCACACGACCATTAAGATGAAACCAGGCCTCATCCGAAAAGAACACAAGCTGTGGGTCTAATAAGCGATCATTCAGTGATGCTGCTAGTTGCTTTACGTCGCACCGACACTGATAGGTCTTATGGCGACGATGGGACAGGGAATGGCTAGGAGTGGGAAGGAAGCGGCCGTGGCCTTAATTAAGGTACAGCCCCAGCATTTGCCTGGTGTGAAAATGGGAAACCACGGAAAACCATTTTCAGGGCTGCCGACAGTGGGGTTCGAACCCACTATCTCCCGAATACTGGATACTGGCCGCACTTAAGCGACTGCAGCTATCGAGCTCGGTATTCAGTGATGCAAGATACAACTCACGATATCTCACTCTTGTGGCTGGGTCAGCGGGTTTTAAACAATGGGCCCTTGTAAACCTGTACGGTTCGATGCGTAACAGCTTCGTAGCTCTGTGTGCACCAGAAACCGAAACCCCTACTTGTGCTGATTTTGTGAGTGATTTATAAGGAGACCGTCCAAGATTCGCACCAATGTCATCTAACTTTTTCCTCTGTTAAAACTGTTCGTGTGCGCGCGTGTTTTTTATTGAACACTGAGCCAGTAGTTTCAAACTTATTTACAGTTACGTGAATCTGTGCTCATGAAGGTGGCCCTTCCCCAGGAAATTGCTGAACAAATGCATCGCGTCCCCGTCGAGCCAACTCGTACTTAAAGTACATTTTACATACACAAATACGGTGTTGCAATGATAACTGTCTCACCATTCAGACTGACTACATATGCTAGGTCGAACACGTGCACGCTTGTTGCAAGCTGCGCGCGCCTCCCGGAGAGTAGAAACGCCGCTGGACGGTCAGGGTTTATAAGAAAGACCCTGCAGATTTCAGATAGATTACAGACTACAACCGCATGGTACAGCTGCATATGAACGTTATAAAATAGTTTTATTCTTCCGTTGTCACTAACAGGACAATAGCAACTAATAAACCTGTCATTGTCACAGATAAACTGCGCAAGATCACATTCTTCAAAAGACTGCTATTCTAAAGTCTCATACCATAAAAACTAAGATTTAACAAATATAAGTTACAGCAAATCCATAGGCCTTGCAGCAGAAATCAAACGCCTCTGGAAACAACAAACAGTTACGATTATCGCAATTGTGGTCTCGGCAACTGGAGTCACACCAAAGCAGGAACAGTCAGCGCTATACCAAATGAATCTACCGTGGGGCCGATGACATGGTGCATTATCCTGCTGGAATATCTCATTAATAAGTCTAATGATTCACATTTACCCGTGGCATAATCTGAAACCAGTTAGCAGTTGTATTGGAGGAAAATGTATTCCTCTTTGATTTTCTCTCAATGTCAAAAATCGCCAAGATGTCTAACACAGTTCGTTTATCGAATCTGTACCCAGTTTTGAATTCGCTTTCCCTGTATTAATTAAGAGGGGAATTCCTCAACGCAGTATTATTGGACCTTTATGTTTTCTTATATGTATATATATCAATGATATGTGTAAAGAAGAGGAATTACAGATAAGGCTTTTTGCAGATAATGTTATTCTGTGCAGAGTAATAAATACGTTACAAGATTGTGAGCAACTGCAACATGATAATGTCGTAAGATGGACAGCAGGCAATGGTATGATGATAAACGGGGTTATGTCAGATTGTGAATTTCACAATAGGAAAAGTCCTCTCAGTTTTAATTACTGCGTTGATGGGGGTGAAGGTTCCCTTTGGGGATCATTGTAACTACCTAGGTGTTAATATAAGGAAATATCTTCATTGGGGTAATCACATAAATATGATTGTAAATAAAGGGTACAGATCTCTGCACATAGATATGAGAGTATTTAGGGGTTGTAGTAAGGACGTAAAGGAGATGGCATATAAGTCTCTGGTAAGACCCCAACTAGAGTATGGTTCCAGTGTATGAGACCCTCACCAAGATTACTTGATTCAAGAACTGGAAAAAATCCAAAGAAAAGCAACTCGATTTGTTCTAGGTGATTTCCGACAAAAGAGTAGCGTTACAAAATTGTAGCAAAGTTTGGGCTTGGAAGACTTGGGAGAAAGGAGACGAGCTGCTCGACTAAGTGGTATGTTCCGAGCTGTCAGTGGAGAGATGGCGTGGAATAATATCAGTACACGAATACGTTTGAGTGGTGTCTTTAAAAGTATGAAAGATCACAATATGAAGATAAATTTGGAATTCGAGAGGACAAATTGGGGCAAATATTTGTTTTAGGAAGGGGAGTTAGGGACTGGAATAGCTTACAAGGGGGATGTTCAATAAATTTCCAATTTCTTTGCAATCATTTAAGAAAAGGCTAGGAAAACAACAGATGGGGAATCTGTCACCTGGGCGACTGCCCTGAATGCAGATCGGGATTGATTGATTGATTGATTGATTGATTGATTGATTGATTGATTGATTGATTGATTGATTGATTGATTGATTGATTGATTGATTGATTGATTGATTGATTGACTGTAGAATTCAATCGGGTTTTGCGCATTTCGCATAACTCGACGAGGAATAAGTTATGTGCGGCTTGCATAATCTCCTGGACATCTTCAAGATGTTCTACAAAGTGGATTATGTTTAGAATGTCCGCCATTGTATTATCCCCTACCGGGCTGAGTGGCTCAGACGGTTAAGGCGCTGGCCTTCTGAACCCAACTTGGCAGGTTCGATCCTGGCTCAGCCCGGTGGTATTTGAAGGTGCTCAAATACGTCAGCCTCGTGTCGGTAGATTTACTCGCACGTAAAAGAACTCCTGCGGGACTAAATTCCGGCACCTCGGCGTCTCCGAAAACCGTAAAAGAGTAGTTAGTGGGACGTAAAACATATAACATTATTATTATTGTATTATCCTCCACAGTCGACTTTCTGAAGTCAAGGTACGGGCCATTCACGACTTTGAGGCTGAGTCTCGGCTAAAGTCTACTTACCGCAAATGGGAAAATGGTGACTTTGGTGGAAACAAAGTCGACTTTGCCTCGACGTTTTGTTCTTGAGTATGACCCTTAAACAGGCCATTCCATCTCAGTGACTGAGTGCTAGCCCTGAGTCTGCCCACTACTCTTTGTCGCTACCGGTGTGGTGATGTAAGAATGCACACTCAGGGTTGCTGACCTTGCCATTTTAGCCCACTCTGACTGATTTAAATGTTTCATTGGAAAGCAAAAATATGTTGATTGGTGCTATGTGACATAGCATTCTTGCTTTTAAGACGGAACTTCAATTATTCGAAAAATAACTGGAGGGGAAATATTTTAAAGATTTCCCAGCCAACCATTTGAATTGTGCGAGTGTAACTCTGATAGTAGCTCTGAATCCCTTAAACAATTCGAAAATGGTTTAGGGGAAATATCGAAGAAATGTCACCTGAATTACACCTTTCTGTGATGCCCTTTTCTTTAAATTAAGAGCAGGCTCCTGTCAAATTTCTAAGAGAGCTGATAAGACTTGAGGGTAGCACAGTTTAGAAAGAGGTGTTATGGCATTTCAGACAGCCTCCTTGATCTTATGAAGACTTGAAACAAGAGAGTTTCCGCGTGTCCACGCACTGGCATGCAAATTACCTCCGTGCGCCATTGCGAATACACACGAGAGCAATGAAATGAAATGTATGGATTTTAGTGCCGGGAGTGTACGAGGACAACGTGGGTGACCTGCGAGTCGTGATGAGGATGAAATAATGATAAGGACGACACATAAACCCAACCCCCGTGCCAGCGAAATTAACCAATTATGGTCAAAATCACCGACCCTGCCGGGAATCGAACCCGGCACGCCTCTGACCAAAGGTCAGCACGCTAACCACTTAGCCGTGGAACCAGAACGAGAGCAATATAGGTCATGCTTGACCGATGTCGTGTTGGAAGCAGGGCTACTCATTCATTCTCCTCAAAGGGAGCGAGTTGGCCGTGCGGTGAGCTGTGAGCTTGAATTCGGGAGATAATGGGTTCAAACCCCACTGTCAGCAGCCGTAAAGATGGTTTTCCGTGGTTTCCCATTTTCACACCAAGCAAATGCTTGGGGGCTGTACCTTAAGTAAGACCACGGCCGCTTCCTTCCCACTCTTAGCCCTTTCTTATCCCGTCGTCGCCATAAGACCAATCTGTGTTGGTGTGACGTAAAGCCAATTTTTTTATTATGATTATTATTATTATTATTATTATTAACAATTTTCCACCGAGCGAGTTTGGCTACGCGATTAGAGTCGCGCAGCTGTGAGCTTGCATTCGGTAGATAGTGGGTTCGAATTTCACCGTCGGTTGTCCTGAAGATGGCTTTCCGTGGTTTCCCATTTTCACACCAGGCAAATGCTGGGGCTGTATCTTAATGGAGGGGGTGCTCACAAAAACGGGCTAACAATCATTTTTACAAAAATTGAGTTTTGTTGTGCCATCTGTGGAAGAAGGTGTGAATTATCTTCTATGAAATGGGCTAAAATCAGAGAGCCTTATATAACAAAGGAGAGGAATTTGAAATCATGAATAATTAAATGCAAAAATGGGCTAAGAGGAAGGTTTTTGTTTTGCTCCAAACAAAAACACAAATATTCTGAGTTATTGGTCATATCTAGCGCAATGGGGAAAGTTTGACATAAGAGGGCAGAAGTATTTAGTTTCTGGCCATAGGCCCTCCCTTGTGACCGGAACTTCGGTGTAATAGAAAAATTAAACATGCTGTTTCTTACATTTTTCTGCCTAATGAATGGGTGGACTTGGTAAAATGCGCAGGAGTTAGAAAGACAATCCATGCAACAAAAATTACGAGTGATACGTTTGTAAGTACTGATCCATTGTTAAAAAAGGTCACTAAAGAATGGTATCCGACAGTAAACAAAAAGTTTTACTAAGTATCTATGGTAATGACAAAAAAGGATGAACCTTTTAAGTATGTATGTATGTTCAGTCTTCAGCCCTAAGGCTGGTTGGATCCTCAACAGCTCTGCCATCAGCTGTCATAGATGGCCTAGGCATCACTGAAGAGGCGTACTAGGGAAATGAGGAGTGAGGTAGTTTCCCGTTGCTTTCCTCGCCGAGCCAGAAGTTGCTACTACATATCAGTCTGCCAAGCCCACTGAAATGCATGCATCAACCGACCCTATGAGCAACGTTTTCACACCATTCATTGCAGGGACTGGCTGCACACGGAATGGCATTACTAGCATCGCTCATACCTCAGTCACTTTCATATTGTCAAAGCCAAGGATAATGCTGAGACAGATCAATGAAAGTAACAAAATTGCTCTAGCCCACACCAGAAGACATAGTGCACTGTAAACACTAGGTCCTGCCAGCAAAGGCATCCTTTTAAGTATTTCTTTAAATATTCCTATGGGTGCGTCGAAGAATATGATGAAGCGGGCATTTCAAGAAAACAAAGGTAGGTAGACCATCTCTTGCCAACATTGTTGTGCCAAGAAGGTATAATGGCCGAAGACCCATAACCGCAGCCAAGTTAAAGGATTTGTTAGAACTCTTAGAATATGGTCCTCCTCGATACTGCCACTTTTATACGGAACTGACCCAAAATAATTCCTCTGAGACTACAGAGGAACCATTGTTTAATGCATTAGATTACGAGTAATGTAGGCCCTAATGCTCAACTGCATATGTCCCACGTAATATTTGTTCTTGTTTACAACTGGAGATGAGGACCAGTACCTCTCCCAGGCGGGCTCACCTGCTATGCTGAACAGGGACTTGTGGGCGATGGGAAGATTGGAAGGGGTAGGCAAGGAGAAGAGAAGGAAGCGGCCGTGGCCTTAAGTTAGGTAATAATTTCGTGTGGCTATTTCTAGCCGAGTGCAGCCCTTGTAAGGCAGACCCTCCGAATAGGGTAGGCGGCCTCTGCCACGTGTAGGTAACTGCGTGTTATTGTGGTGGAGGATAGTGTTATGTGTGAGTTGCAGGGATGTTCGGGACAGAACAAACACCCAGCCCCCGGACTATCAGAATTAACTAATGAAGGTTGAAGTTCCCGACCCGGCCGAGAATCGAACACGGGACCCTCTGAACCGAAGGCGAGTACGCTGACCATTCAGCCAACGAGTCCGACCTTAAGTTAGGCAGCATCCCGGCATTTGCCTGGAGAAAAAGTGGGAAACCACAGAAACCACTTCGAGTTAAGAGAACACTCCGGAGATAAAAATATATTTTTACCCAATGCATGGATTTTCATGAAACTTTGTCGGATATCACCTACACTAAAGTAGTTATCTTGAACATTTTTTTCATATAATATTCATAGTTTATCCAATTTTTTTTAAATTATAGGCCTAATTCTATTTTCTCATGAAATTTAATTAGCATGTTAATGTAAATTCGTAATTAGGTAGATAATACTTCTTCTAAAAGCACTAAATACCGATTTTTCTGTGCATAATTTGTATAAGGAGATTTATATCGTACTAAAGTTTGTGTAATTTTTATGTTCTAAAATTTTGGACTTAATCTCTACTACTTGAAAAAATTACGAAATCAAGAATTCCGTTCGCAGGTTTTTTAATATATCTGTGAAACATACACCATACAAATTTTGTTACATTGACAGAATATTATGGGAGAAAAAAAGGATTTAAATGTAAAATTACAATTGGCAAACAAAGCATTATTACAGTGACAAATTGTTTGAATTTAGCGGAATAACTGCGTGACAAGAATAAACAAACTCAATCCTTTCAATTTCAGTCATTAAAAAAATTTCACCAAAATGACCAAACTCCCGAGGCCGAGTTGACCCTGTTCCGGCCCTCGTTCCACTTTTTCAAATTTCGTGGCAGAGTCGGGAATCGGACCTGTATGGCAGCAAATCATACTAACCACTACACCACAGAGTCGGAATCTTGTGCTTTCCTCTTAGCGGAATTGGCTACATCCCTTCATACTTGAGCTCTCGTCCAGGAACCTGGGTTTTCTCTACGGACAATGTGTGACCGAAGAGCTAGTTGCTTTACGTCGCACCGACACAAATAGGTCTTATGGCGACGATGGGACAGGGAAGGGCTAGGAGTGGGAAGGAAGCGGCCGTGGCCTTACTTAAGGTATAGCCCCAGTATTTGCCTGGGGTGAAAATGGCAAACCACGGAAAACCATCTTCAGGGCTGCCGACAGTGGGGTTCGAACCTACTATCTCCCGAATACTGGATACTGGCCGCACTTAAACGACTGCAGCTATCGAGCTCGGTGTGACCGAAGAGTTGCAGTTTGTATCTCTACGAGTATATTGGACACAGTTCCTGTACATTACGTAATTCGTAGCATTCGTCTCCAATACAATATTTTGAATGCATATAGAGGACGGTCGGAAAAAATGTGAACCATGTACAGTAGGACCTCGATATCTCGAATCAATTCGGGAGCTAAATTTCACTTCGAGTTATCGAAATTTCGAGATATAGAGAATACCGTTTTTGACCATATATAGCGCATAATTGAATCATGTGTATCTACGCGTTTATACTGAATACAGTATTTAAAAATCTACTAACAAACTCGTATTTTATGGCATCGCTTTAATTATAACCCTTACTATAGTAACATTTTAGAATACAGTACGTACAGTAGTGAAACATGAAACATACCTCCGTTAACACTTTTGGTAAAAAAATCCGTTAGTCTCTCCTGTTTTTTAATGTTAACCTTCTTTTCTTCCACATATTTTTCAACAATATTTATTGCTGTGAGAAACACTGCCCTTTATATTCGACTGACTCTGTATGTAGGCTGGAAACCACGCAGCTAAGATTCGTAAATGGAGCTTGTCATCCACGACTTCCGGGGTTACTTCCGTACGTGACCGGTAATGAATTTAAACCCGAGAAACAGCGAGGCTTCGTCCGTTTTAGTTTTAGTTTTAGTTTTTCGGTTCCCGTCATATTAGCTCCCAGCATCACTGTAACCCTTTCTTTACTTGTTAACTGTTCCTCACAGACTACAAATGCTGTATTGCACAGCAAATGTACAAAATTCGAGTTACAGAGTATTTTTTTGCTTCAAGGGAGGAAACATTTGCTGCGAGAAATCGAGAAATTCGTGCAACCGAATTTCGAGTAATTGAGAAATAAATACACGTGAAGAATAGGACAAAGGGCCGGGAAATTTAAGTTACTTCGAGATACTGAAAATTCAAGTAATGGAGTTTCGAGATATCGAGGTTCGACTGTACAGAGTGTTGGTCACACTGATAAATAATTCGAAGGAAATAAGTCGATATCTCGCGCCATTGTCATTTTATCAGCTGCTGAAGTTAGCCAATCAGATCACTTCGCGGGAGAATTCAAATGGGTTTCGCGGAGCGGTCTTGCTAAATGTCTACGTGTCATGAGGACACCAGTCGAAGAATAAATTTTAACCAGGGGAGGGTTTTGAATACAGACCAGCTAGCCGACAGGATCGCGCTACGGTGACACGATGTGTTTGATGCTGGCTCTCAAGCTGTTCTAAGTCGCGTGCCACGCAAAGCCCATTTGAATTCGCCCGCGAAGCGATCTGATTGGCTAACTTCAGCAACTGATAAAATGACAATGGCGCGATGTATCGAATTATTCCTTTCAAATTATTTGTCAGTATGACTAACCCTATAACGCTCATATACATGGCTCACGTTGTTTTCGACCACCCTGTATTTCTTTACTTTAGATATTCTTTTTTATTTTTTATTATTTGCTTTACGTTGCAACCACACAGATAGGTCTTATGGCGACGACGGGATAAGAAAAGCATGGGAATGGTAAGGAAGCGGCCGTAGCCTTAAGGTACAGCATTTGCCTGGTGTGAAAATAGGAAACCACGGAAAACCATATTCAGGGCTGCCGACCCACTATCTCCCTGATGCAAGCTCACAACTGCGCACCCCTAACCGCAGGGCCAACTCGCCCGGTTTTTAGATATTCTAACAGACCACAGTTGAGATCCGTAAAGCAAGATACTGTATATAGGTGATATGAATAATGAACTGGAATTAGAGATAAAGCTATTTCCGGACTGCAGAGAGTAGTAAATAAGTTGCAGGACTGTGAGCGACTGCAAGGGGATTTAAGCAATGTTGTGAGATGGACAGCAGACAATGGTATGCTGGCAAATGGGATGAAAAGTCAAGTTGTAAGTCTCACCAAGAGGAAAAGTCCTCTCAGTTTTAATTACTGTGTTGATGGGAAAATAGTACCTCATGGGGAAGGTAAGGTAAGGTAAGGGTAAGGGTTATTCTGCCCGAAGGCAGGTCCGAACCTCCGCAGAGGTGCTCCTGAGCCGGAGTTTACGTGCGGTAGGGTGGCCAGTTCCTTTCCGCTCCTCCATTCCCTTACCATCATGGGGAACAATGTGTTAATTTAAGGAATGGCCTTCATTGAGGTAATCATATTAACGATGTTGTTAAGAAGGGTTACAGATCTCTTCACGTGGTTTTCAGAATATTTAGGGGTTGTAGTAAGGTTGTAAAGAAGTCTCTGGTAGAGTATGGCTCCAGTATATGGGACCCAAACCACGACCACTTAAACGACAACTGGAAAAGATCCAAAGGAAACCAACACGATTTGTTCTGGGTGATATCCGACAAAGGAGTAGTGTTACGAAAATGTTGCAAATTTTGCGCTCAAAAGACTTGGGAGAAAGGAGACGAGTTGTTCGACTAAGTGGTATGTTTCGAGGTGTCAGCGGAGCGGTGGCGTGAAAAGACATTAGTAGACGAATAAGTTTGAGTGGAGCTTTTAAAATGAGGAAAGATCATAATATGAAGACAAAGTTGGAATTCAAGACGAGAAATTGCAGCAAATATTCATTTCCAGGACGAGGAGTACGGGATTGGAATAAATAATCAAGGGCAATGTTCGACAAACTTACACGTTCTTTGGAGACGTGTAATAAAGTGCTAGGTAAACATTTGACAGTGATTCTGACACCTGGACGACGGCCCTAAATGCACATCATCGGTGACTGATTAAAATTGAAAATATGTGTGTTTGAACTACCGGAGTTAACGAATTGGAAAGAGATCGGTCTTTCCCGACGGACTAAGTTTTGTGTTTAAACGAAAGGTGATTACATCAGCCGATTAGACAATAGGCCTACCTCTGTAATTTCCCGCTTCGTGATTTAGGCGATGCCTCATGAATCTATTATGTTGTAAGGTTCATCTTCATTGGCTGTCGAGAAGTCAAGCAGAACACAATCTCATTTTCTGCCAGGTGTACCCAGTCTTGTTCTAGAATCCTTGCAACAGTACCGACAGAAATCCTCAACCTTCTCCCCTTTCTCCGGCAACCTATGCTTCATATTGGATCAGTGGTAGAGTGTCGGCCTCCGGCTCACAAGATACCGGGTTCAAACCCAGCAGGGGTAGTCGGATTATTGAAGGGCGGAAAAATGTCCATTCGACAGTCCATGTCGTACGATGTCGGCATGTGAAAGATCTCTCCGGTCACACATTTGGTGTTTACCTGGCAAAATTAATTAAAACTCAGCTATGGACGCCCAAGAGAGATTCAGTTAACACTGCCTAGAGTAAAATGAAACGTCGAAATCGACGAGCGGACAGCCAGATGACGTCAGATTTAAAATGTTGGCACGCGGTAGCTGAGGCCATTCGATGATGATGATGATGATTATTATTATTATTGTTATTATTATTATTATTATTATTATTATTACATAATGACTTGGCCGTGTGGTTAGGGTCACGCAGCTGTGAGCTTGCGTTCGGAAGATAGTGGGTTTGAACCCCACTGTCGGCAGCATTGAAGATGGTTTGCCGTCCTTTCCCCATTTTCACACCAAGCAAATGCTGGGACTGTACCTTAATTAAGGCCACGGCCGCTTCCTTCCCCACCCTAGCGATTTTCCACCGTTCTGTCGGCGAAAACCTTCGATGTTTTAGTGCGCCGTTAAACCACTAGTAATAAATAAATAAATAAATAAATAAATAAATAAATAAATAAATAAATAAATAAATAAATAAATAAATAAATAAATAAATAAATAAATAAATAAATAAATAAATAGCACAACAATGATGAGCAATGGAGCAGAAATAGGATATGTTATTTAATTTTATGACAAAGGAGGAAGATAAAATGTAATACGTTATTACCCAAATTAGAACACAATTATGATAGTAATCAAACTCCAATCCCAGGTGCCAATTAAAGCAGTGTCAAGTGGCCAGTTGTTGACCTCGCTTTGGAATCACGCTGCTCACACGTGAGGTCCGAGGTCAGTAAGCGACACTGGAAAGGATGGAAGTAAACAGGCGCGTACTGTAGGCCTATATGGTGCGGTCTTTAATTTTTACCTTCCATTTTCTTCGCTTTAATCACCAGCCGAATTATACCTGATAAGGTACATTGAGTTTTATTTCTTCTCGTTTTTGTTTTAAGAATAGTACAAACATACGCGTAACCGTGGGCTGCATCACGTACTTGGTTGATGAGCCCGCTTCTTAGACTCAAATGTGCAAGATCGAATCCCGGCGCATTCAATTTCTTAAGTAAAAGAGAGACCAGTGTCAGCATATTTGTTGCCAGGGTAAAGAACCACATTTCAGGACAAAATTCCGTCACTGCGATGTCTCTCATGATCTGTAACGATTGAAAGGACATTATTATTTAAGAAAAGACTAGGTAAAGGACAGATAGGAAATCTACCACATGGGTAACTGCCCTAAATGCAGATAATTGGTGACTGAACATAATTTATTATTTTTACTTTATTATTATTATTATTATTATTATTATTATTGTTATTAAAGTAAAACCTTAACGTAATGGTCGGCATAGCGGCCTTTGGTCCAGAAGATTCCGGGTGTGATTCCCGACAAGGCTGGGGATTTTATCCGCGCATGACTCAGTCCTCTGCCTCAGGGGCTAAGTCTTTGCGTTTGTCTATGTGCCTCTTCAAGTGCACACCACACTACCAACCACCACTGAACCACACAATAGCGAATACGTATTTCCACTTAAGGTTGGCGTAAGTAGGCTGGTAGGCTAATAAAACTGGGTCACATCCACCTATGCGATCCTGATAACATCCGCGACTCCAACGGAGTGTGTGAAAAGGTGTGGAGAAAGAAAATGAAAATGATTATTATTCGCTTGTTTTAGGATCAGTGTTAATAATGGCGTGTGGCCTCCACAGAGGCCTGATGCAGGCCTAGAGGCGACCTGCGCGTCTGTGAAAATGAGGCCTACCTAAGATGATTTCTAATGTTCAGAACAGCACACACACATACACACGAAGTCCCCGAGCCAGAGGAATTAACCAATTATGGTTAAAATCTCCAACCCGGCTTGGAATCGAACCCGGGACACCTCGAACCAAAGCTCAGTACGCTAACTATTTAGCCATGGTGACTGTCAGTGTTAGAAGGTTTGAATCCCATTATCGGCAGCCCTAAAGAAGGTTTTAAATTTTCACACCAAGCAATTGCTTGGCTTCGGTTACTTTCTTCCCGATCCTAGCCCTATCCTATTCCATCGTCGCCATAAAAGCCTCTACACATGCCCCAATCTGTTGAGCCGGATCTGCAGGGATCCTGCAGATTGGGTGGTGTGTAGGCTTGTCGGGACCGGTCGAGCCGACGCAACTCATGTCGGGTCGGGGTGACCACACAATCTCCCAACTCACTATTGCGGCTCACTGCAAGTTGGATAGTGTGCAGGGCGGTTGTACAGCTCGGGCCAATTTGTCATCCATCGAGCAGTTCATTAAAAGTGTCTATATCCATTCGTAGAAAGTTTCTAAAATCGAATGTCTCCAGTTCTTTAATAACATTTGTGTGACTAAACTCTTTTCTAATAACCACCTTTTAGCCCAATATTTTCTCTTTCGTATCGACTTCAGTGCAAGGCAGTGCAATTCCTATTTTTTTTTTAAACTTAGAAATTGATGGAACCATGATCAACCGTATTTCAGAGCAGATCGAGCTAGCCTACTGCAGATCGGGCCCAGCAGATTGTGTCGTGTGGAGAGCAGCACCCTATTTACCGCGCCAACTACCCAGCAGATTGTATCGTGTAGAGAACAGCACCCGATTTACCGCGCCAACTACCCAGCAGGTTGTGTCGTGTGGAGAGCTGCACCCGATTTACCGCCCCAACTACCCAGCAGATTGTGTCGTGTGGAGAGCAGCACCCGATTTACCGCGCCAACTACTCAGCAGGTTGTGTCGTGTGTAGAGCTGCACCCGATTTACCGCGCCAACTACTCAGCAGATTGTATCGTGTGGAGAGTTGCACCCGATTTACCGCGCCAACTACCCAGCAGGTTGTGTCGTGTGTAGAGGCCTTAAGACCTATCTGTGTCGGTGCGACGTAAAGCGAAATTGTGAAAACGAAACAAAAAGCCTATACAGGATAAACCAAAATTCGCACACTCGGGCGTCGCAGCGCGACTCCTCACATGCCAGCAATAAAAAACGTATCTCACAAAAGTTCGTCCTGCCAGTATATCCGGCAGAAAAAGGACGATGAAGAGTGGCAATCTGGCAACGCTGTTACCACATGTAGGGTAACTACCTCTGTCAGCACATGTTAGTCGTGCTGTGCAGTTGGTGCAGTGGGTAGACTTTTGGGTTAGCATGCAGGAGGTCGAGGGGTGGATCCTGGGTTGAGGCGTATGCTTTTTATTTCGTAAATGTTGTCCAGGTGGTATGGCATCTGGCATCTTAATCGTCTGGGATCGTAGTATGTAAGTGCAAATGGTTTCTAGAGGACCCGCTGCAATCGCTGTTGACAATTAAGATGCCAGATGCCATACCACCTGAACTACATTTACGAAATAAAAAATATAAGCCTCAACCCAGGATCGACCCCTCGACCTCCTGCATGCTAACCCAAAACTCTATTCACTGCACCAACTGTATATCACGACTGATATGTGCTGACAGAGGTAGTTGCCCTACATGTGGTTACAGTGTTGTCAGATTGCCACACTTCAACGTCATTTTTCAGCCGGATATACTCGTACGACGAACTTTTGTGAGAGACATTTTTTTTATTGCTAGCATGTGAGGAGTCGCGCTGCGACGCCCGAGTAGGCGAATTTCGGTTTATCCTGTATGTATACCCTATCTCTGCATTAAGTTGTTGTTATTTTAGAGCTATTGACGAAAACCGTACTTCGATAGTAAGAACAGGACCATCTGGGTTGTGGAGAACTCGATCAGAAACCTATTCTGAGGACGGTCTTTATCGTTTTCTTAAGTTGGTCGAGCTTCATTGTTGACAGATTGAGGTTTAGAGCAGCAGTTCATTGACATATTGACGCTTATCTTGCTGATGGTCTTCTTATCGCTCCACTACACGTGACAAATGTGCTCAGAGTACAACATCAAATTGGACAGCTTGTTGTTCATATAAAAGGACGAATATCCAGGCGCTGTCCGCCTCTGTGGTGTAGTGGTTAGTTGATCAGCTGCCACCCCAGGAGGCCCGGGTTTAATTCCCGGCTCTGCCACGAAATTCGAAAAATGGTACGAGGGCTGGAACGGGGTTCACTCAGCCTCGGGAGGTCAACTGAGTAGAGGAGGGTTCGATTTTCACCTCAGCCATCATGGAAGTGGTTTTCTGTGGTTTCCCACTTCCCCTCCAGGCAAATGCCGGGATGGTACCTAACTTAAGGCCACGGCCGCTTCCTTCCCTCTTCCTTGTTTATCCCTTCCAATCTTCCCATCCCCCCGCAAGGCCCCTGTTCAGCATAGCAGGTGAGGCCGCTTGGGCGAGGTACTGGTCATCCTCCCCAGTTGTATCCCCAGACCCAGAGTGTGAAGCTCCAGGACACTGCCCTTGAAGCGGTAGAGGTGGGTTCCATCGCTGAGTCCGAGGGAGAAACCGACCCTTGAGGGTTAACAGATTAATAAGAAGATATCCAGGCGCACTTATAATTGAAAACGGATGTAATTAACCCTAGAAGAACACCCTGTAAATTCCATGACACAAACCACACTCTGGGTTCGCCGATGAACCACATAGAGTACGTAGTTTAGTCAACTATTTAAACAATCATTTTGGAATATTTTGTTATTTCTCTTTTTACTGATCTACAACAGGTTTTCCGAACTTTTGTGTCCGAGACCCCCACAGCATACGCTGTGCATGTCTGAAGACTCTAGCCTCAGAAAATTATACCGAATTCAGTAAAAAAAGAGGAACGTTGTGATGTTTTTATTTTATACGTATAGTATAGGACTGATATTTACTTTCCTTTGTCGGCTTCCATGGCTAAATGGTTAACGTGCTGGCCTTTGGTCACAGGAGACCCAGGTTCGATTCCCGGCAGAGTTGGGAACTTTAACCAACATTGGTTGATTTCGCTGGTACGGGGGTTGGGTGCATGTGTCGTCTTCATCATCATTTCAGCCTCATCACGACGCGCGCGTTGCGTACGGGCGTCAAATTAAAAGACCTGCAACCGGCGAGCCGAACTTTTCCTCGGACATTCCCGGCACTAAAAGCTTTACGCCATTTCATTTACTTTCCTTTGAAGTTTAATTTAACTTCATTTACATAAACTTACTTTCTAAATGCATAAAAATTACAAAACGATGTGGCACTTCGCTAATAATTACAACAGTTTCTTTTACCATTTTTTTTTTACGTCGCACCGTCTTACTTTCCTAATACGAGGTATGGCGCACCCTATAATACGTCCTCCTCCCTCCCCCCCCCCGATCACCCCCTTCCCCTAATAGGGAACATGTTGAATTACTGAAGCTTCCAGCGAATGTAGAATTGCAGATAGGCTGATCTCTAAAGTAGCGACTGATAGCTTCATGTTCTTTCTTCAAGTCAAAAATAAGATTGTTACGGACAAAAGTTACCTTCTTATAGGTGTACTGTAGACTAAGACATCAGTACCAGCAAATTATCTCGAGGCGCGGACTTATTTTTTCAACTCACTATTGCGGCGTTTCACGCAAGCATGGGAGAACGCAGCCGTTGCTAACTCCAACCCGAACCTCTCCATCGAACGCCGCACTGTTCGCCACATCCTACGACTCCCGTTCCGCTATCCCACGGCCGACCTATTTGACATCTTCCCCTGCTGAAGTTGCTTCTGATCGCCTCAATGAAAGCTCCAAGAGGCAGCCACCGAATCTCCTGGCCAGAGAGAAGGCATTACCTTCTAGTTGGCCCGCCCCACCACTCGGGGAAAGGAATGAAAGCCTTTCTTAGGTCCTAGGCGTTTTAGCATGCGCTCTTGCAGTTCGCTAAGTCTCAACGCCATTTCAGTACCTCTCGGCTGAGACATTCAAGTAACCCATAATAAGAACCACTCCATGTAGGAATACTTTCCTCTAAACTCACCATCGCTCTCCTTAAGACATGGTTCTAAGTTACCAGTTAATATTGCACATGCGTACTGGTCGTTGTGTGACACACACAACATTGTACTTAGCGATGTTCGGGTAGAAGGAAGAGAAAGTATGAACTTAATGCTTTAACAGCAAGCCCAACTAGAGGATAATATGTGAAATGGGACCAGGGTAAGTAGCTCAAATGATAGGACGTTCGCCTTCCAAGTCCAAGATGGTGGGTTCAGTTCCATCTTCGACCGGTGCTATTTTGAGGTGCTCAAGTACGCCAGGTTCATGTCGGTGGATTTAGTGGCACGTAAAACAACTACTTTCGGACTAATTTCCGGTACCTCGTCGAAATCAAGTAGGGATGACATAAAATTGTTAGTGTTGAACTGTAGAAGTATTGTAAAGAAAGGAATAGAATTAAGTAATTTAATAGATATATGTTTACCAGATATTGTAATAGGAGTTGAATCATGGCTGAGAAATGATATAATGGATGCAGAAATTTTCTCACGGCACTGGAGTGTGTATCGTAGAGATAGGATAGGAAAGGTGGGAGGGGGAGTTTTCATTCTGGTGAAAGAAGAATTTGTAAGCTACGAAAAAGTTAAAGATGAGACACATGAAATTCTAGGTGTAAGGCTCATTTCTAAAGATAATAGGCAACTTGATATATTTGGAGTGTACAGATCGGGAAAGGGTAGCACTGATGCGGATTCGGAATTATTTGATAGGATAGTCAGCTATGTGGGAAACGACATGGAAAGAAATGTGATTGTAGCGGGAGATCTGAATTTGCCAGATGTAAATTGGGAAGGAAATGCGAACGACAGGAAGCATGGACAACAAATGGCAAATAAGTTAATATGGGAAGGACAGCTGATTCAGAAAGTGATGGAACCAACCAGAGGGAAAAATATCCTGGATGTGGTGCTGATAAAACCAGATGAGCTCTATAGGGAAACTGAAGTAATAGATGGTATTAGTGATCATGAAGCTGTTTTTGTGGTAGTTAAAAATAAATGCGATAGAAAGGAAGGTCTTAAAAGTAGGACTGTTAGGCAGTACCATATGGCTGATAAAGCAGGTATGAGGCAGTTTCTAAAAAGTAACTATGATCGGTGGAAAACGGTATATAAAAATGTAAACAGACTCTGGGATGGGTTTAAAGAAATTGTTGAGGAATGCGAAAACAGGTTTGTACCTTTAAGGGTGGTAAGGAATGGTAAAGACCCACCTGATTATAATAGAGAAATAAAGAGACTAAGAAGGAGGTGCAGACTGGAAAGAAATAGAGTTAGAAATGGCTGTGGAAGTAAGGAGAAATTGAAGGAACTTACTAGAAAATTGAATCTAGCAAAGAAGGCAGCTAAGGATAACATGATGGCAAGCATAATTGGCAGTCATACAAATTTTAGTGAAAAATGGAAGGGTATGTATAGGTATTTTGAGGCAGAAACAGGTTCCAAGAAGGACATTCCAGGAATAATTAATGAACAAGGGGAGTGTGTATGTGAGGATCTTCAAAAGGCAGAAGTATTCAGTCAGCAGTATGTAAAGATTGTTGGTTACAAGGATAATGTCGAGATAGAGGAAGAGACTAAGGCCAAAGAAGTAATAAAATTTATATATGATAACAATGACATTTACAATAAGATACAAAAGTTGAAAACTAGAAAAGCGGCTGGAATTGATCAGATTTCTGGGGATATACTAAAGACAATGGGTTGGAATGTAGTACTATATCTGAAGTAATTATTTGATTATTGTTTGGTCGAAGGAGCTATACCAGATGAATGGAGAGTTGCTATAGTAGCCCCTGTGTATAAAGGAAAGGGTGATAGACATAAAGCTGAAAATTACAGGCCAGTAAGTTTGACATGCATTGTATGTAAGCTTTGGGAAGGCATTCTTTCTGATTATATTAGACATGTTTGTAAAATTAATAACTGGTTCGATAGAAGGCAATTCGGTTTTAGGAAAGGTTATTCCACTGAAGCTCAAATTGTAGGATTCCAGCAAGATTAGCAGATATCTTGGATTCTGGAGGTCAAATGGACTGTATCGCGATTGACATGTCTAAAGCATTTGATAGGGTGGATCATGGGAGACTACTGGCAAAAATGAGTGCAATTGGACTAGACAAAAGAGTGACTGAATGGGTTGCTATATTTCTGGAAAATAGATCTCAGAGAGTTAGAGTAGGTGATGCTTTGTCTGACCCTGTAATAGTTGAGAGGGGAGTTCCTCAGGGCAGTGTTATCGGACCTTTATGTTTTCTTATATATATAAATGATATGAGTAAAGGAGTGGAATCGGAGGTAAGGCTTTTTGCGGATGATGTTATTCTCTATAGAGTGATAAATAAGTTACAAGATTGTGAGCAACTGCAACGTGACCTCGAAAATGTTGTGAGATGGACAGCAGGCTATGGTATGTTGATAAACGGGGCTAAAAGTCAGGTTGTGAGTTTCACAAATAGGACAAGTCCTCTCAGTTTTAATTACTGCGTTGATGGGGTGAAAGTTCCTTTTGGGGATCATTGTAAGTATCTAGGTGTTAATATAAGGAAAGATCTTCACTGGGGTAATCACATAAATGGGATTGTAAATAAAGGGTACCGATCTCTACACATGGTTATGAGGGTGTTTAGGGGTTGTAGTAAGGATGTAAAGGAGAGTGCATATAAGTCTCTGGTAAGACCCCAACTAGAGTATGGTTCCAGTGTATGGGACCCTCACCAGGATTACCTGATTCAAGAACTGGAAAAAATCCAAAGAAAAGCAGCTCGATTTGTTCTGGGTGATTTCCGACAAAAGAGTAGCGTTACAAAAATGTTGCAATGTTTGGGTTGGGAAGAATTGAGAGAAAGAAGAAGAGCTGCTCGACTAAGTGGTATATTCCGAACTGTCAGCGGAGAGATGGCGTGGAATGACATTAGTAGACGAATAAGTTTGAATGGCGTTTATAAAAGTAGGAAAGATCACGATATGAAGATAAAGTTGGAATTCAAGAGGACAAACTGGGGGAAATATTCATTTATAGGAAGGGGAGTTAGGGAGTGGAATAACTTACCAAGGGAGATGTTCAATAAATTTCCAATTTCTTTGAAATCATTTCGGAAAAGGCTAGGAAAGCAACAGATAGGTAATCTGCCACCTGGGTGACTGCCCTAAATGCAGATCAGTATTGATTGATTGTCACCGAAAACCGTCAAAGCAGTAAAATCGATGATAATGTTATTATTGTGAAAATACTGTTAATCAGGAAAACAGTATGGTACACATAGTCTGGATTAGACTCGTTACGGAAAGCAAGCTAGCCTAGATCCTCCACTTGTACGAAGAATCCGAAGTACAGGAACGTGACTTTATTTTTAAAATGCTCCGTGCTTTGGCTGGGATTATAATAGGGGCCACTATAGGGGAAACCAGTGGCAGTACCACTCGGCTAACGCCACCCCCACCCCCTGATTGTACATGCTGTAGATCAAAGAAATGAGGGTAAACCTGGCGACAGCGAGAAATAGGAGTAATATTTTCTAGGTGGGGATCGTGTTGAGAAGTTCCATGAAGCACAGGCTGCTAGAGGTGTACAAACTCCGCATTTAACTTGCCCATGCTTGCCTGCTCTCCAGGCAAGCAAGCTAGCCGCACGTAAACAACAGTACAGGCAGGCTGCTGCACTCCTGACCAGGTCAAGCTCAGCCCAACTTGGGCAGGCTACAGGTTAGCTTGCTTGCTTGCTTTCTTCATCCTGCTGTGTTAATTGATGTTTGCTCGTTCATTGTGCTGATATGAGACTCGCGTTAATGCAGGCAGGAAAGGGGTTGTTACATGCCGGAATTTATATAGGATTCGTCAACACAAATATTTTTATATGGTTATTTAGTATTATGTTAATGGTTACAAAGTTGTGTTTAAATGTATTTCGTAATTCAGAGGTCTTATGTAACTAATTAACAAATAATATTTCTCTCTGTCAAACATAGTTACTTAATAAAAAGTAGGTTCTCTGAACAAAATATTTGAATATTTAAATAAACATAATGACTGTTGATGGAACTATGACCATGAATATAATGCATTATTTATTATTCGAGAAAATTAGAAACAAGGATATACATAATGTAGGTAGGCCTACAGGTCATAAATATATTTAGAAAAATAATTTTGTAGGTAACGTTTTTGAAATACAATTAATAATTTAGGAACCCCTTCCCCACAAAACCAAAAGAAATAACTATAAAATTAATCAGTTTAGAAGTGTAATTTTACCACTTGCTCTCTTAGTTTGTGGTCGCCTCATACTGTGCACAATGCATAACAATATTTAATGCATGGACACATTATCGCTTGTGTGTATTACTATGAGGTCATTACGTCTTTGTGCACGAAGACGGGAACGTTTTTCGCTGATTAAATTTCCCGAACAGCTGAAGACTCTCTCGCTGGAGAGACTCGTAGCGGGTATGTTAAGCACCTTTTTCGCTACACAGGCGAATTATTTTTCCACCACCGCAGTATATTTTCGTCACTAATAAACCTTTCTTGCAAGTGCCTACTGACCTCATCCTGTATCATTGGCGAATTTTCTGCCCAATCGTCAAATTTTGTTTTCTTACGTTGCACTGAATTTTCTTCATTTGAAGAAGATGGGACTTATTGTCTATTTTGATTGGGTAGCTGCTCTGAAAATATATCTGCCCAAGTTTTGATATTTTATGCTAATAACAGAATATTAAGAATATCTAATTTGCATAGGTATAATAATAATAATAATAATAATAATAATAATAATAATAATAATAATAATAATAATGAAGAAATAACCAGAGAACCTTACCTTCAGCGCACATTTGTCGAGCTGCCTCGAAAACAGACATTTGTTCTCCTGCATTTAGTTTCTTTAATGTGCGATATTTAGGCACCAAAAGTGTTGCAATTTTGTGTAACATAGTGACTTCCATTTTCTGCTCCAGGAAGACACCACCGGTTTGTTTCAAAAGCTTCAAGTAATGAAAATTCACATAGTATGAAAACATTTTTACATTTAAATATCAGGAGACTCACATTAAAATTTAAAGGAAGTGAAATATTAGCTGTTCATCGTCAACCTGTGGAGTACAATGGTTTCCTAAGGCATAAAACTACGGAAGGACCAGATGTAAAGTCGGGTCCTCATCACCCTCAAGATCAATTGTGGCTTCCTTAAATGGCCTAAGAAATGTTAAAGCAGGCCAGTAATGTCCTGATCATAACCGAGCATTTTATCAGAGGCACCCTCCTTCTCTAAAATAGTTCTCACAGCATCTATCTGGGAGTGAACTGATTGCAGCATGTCAAAATAACTGTTCCACCGAGTGGAAACATACGGTTTCAAAGACGATTGTAACCTCACATATAGGCTTCTTATTTTAAAGTACGAAACCGGAGATTTCACTGAATGGATAACAGCTAACACATTAGGAACACTTTCTTTCAAAAAGGGTTCGCTCAGAACATGCTTCAAGACCGTATTAATACCGAAATATGAGCCATGCATGGAAGACGCTTGTATATGCTGAGGGCCTTAACAATATTGCTTCCCTGGCCTGTTACAAATGTAATTTTGCAAATATCTTCATGAGAAACGCCATGTCCTTTCAAACGATTTTCCAGTTCACTGCGAATAGTTTCACCAGTTTCTAGACAGTCAGGGATGGCCGAACACATTAATACATACTTATTGAGAGATCAATCTGTATGTATATAGTGCATTGTGACAGACATATAGTGCACACCCTTGTACTTATCTGTCCACAGGTCAGTGGTACTCGCAGAGATACCAGATTTAATAGCACGTACTATATCAGGAAGCGTTTTACTGCGCACTTTGTCCGCGAAAGTTTGTACCTTCCTAGCAACTGCGACTCGAGAGAGTACAACATTTTTAATATCTACCGAGTCATACTTTTTGCCCATTTCTATCAGCGTTTGCCCTAAATTTAAAAATCCTTCACCCTCAATAGTCGTAAACGGTCTCAAGTCCTGGCGCATATTTCCACACACTTATCAGTCACCAAGTCCTTGTCCTCTTTCAAAATATTTTTAGACTGTGGAAAATTTGGGTCAAATTTGCAGACATGTCGCAACATACTTGAGGTCCCTGAATGGGTGCTGAGTAGTTTTTTTTTTTTTGCAAAAATTGCATTGCGAGTAACCTACTGGCTTATTTGATACCTGTTCATAAACACTTGAAAATTTTTCTCATAATAGACTTGAGCCCTGCTTTACTACTAGAATAAATTCACCACTTTTTAATTTTTCTTTGACTTCCATTACGATTGATTTGTTGATTTTTCTAACTACAACAGAGCTGCACTGGACGCAAAACGTAACTACACTGACATATAATGACACATTCACGTCGCATCGATAGCAAACTTCACGTTCACTCTTGTCAAGTCCGGCAGTCCGAACGGGTCCCAGGCAACCTGTCAGGCTTAGGGAAACCCAGGTTTTGGTTTGCTATGACTAGCGCGCTCAGTACGCGTGCACTCTTGCTTCGCTGACGCTCAAGCTAAGCTGCTTTGCTTGTTGCAGAGCAGCTTGGGGCAGGCAAGCCTGAAGTACAATTTGTACACCTTTAAGGCTGACGTAGCAGCGTGCGTCAACAAGGAGAGTGTATTGCATATGGATGATTTTAATAGACAACATAAGCTCACTGGACAAAAAATGAGTCACTCCTGCAGAAATCATTACAAGCGTCACTTAATACCGCGTAACTCCGCCTCTGGACTTGGATTCGGTTAGGAAGTGAGTCCACAAGGTTGTGCAGGTACGTCTCTTCCAGATTAAGCCACTCGCTGAGGATTTGATGGCGGAATTCCACCAAATTACGAGGATGCTGATGTCGGCGTTTTACTCTCTGTTACAACATGACCCACAGATTTTCAATAGGGTTCAAGTCAGGTGATTTTGCAGGCCAATAGAGATGTAACTGGGTGGGGGAGTGTTCATGAAACCACTTACAAATGCGTCCAGCCCGATGAACTTTTCTGTTGTCATCTTGAAAAATCGGGGTACCAATAACATACTCATCATGCAGATGTTGACTGAAAGGCAACACCTCATCGTCAAGAATGTTTAAATAAACATGCTGGTTCATGTTAGTTGTTACCTCAGTGAGCGGGCCCAATCCATGATACAAAAAATACCTCCAAAACGTCACAGACCCACCTCCAGTTTGAACCTGAGTTTGCACACATCCAGGATGAAATGCTTCATTTGCCCTTCGGTGAACTGGACGACGTGCGTCACTGGAATACAGGCAAAAACGTGATTCTTCAAACCGTATTAAGTTCCGCCAGTTTAGTTATTGACCACGCTCGATGATTTCTAGCCCATTGAAGACGTGCAGATTTTTTATTTTTATTTTTGCTATTGGCTTTACGTCGCACCGACACAGATACGTTTTATGACGACGATGGCACAGGGAAGGGCTAGAACTGGGAAGGAAGCGGCCGTGGCCTTAATTAAGGTACAGCCCCAGCATTTGCCTTGTGTGAAAATGGGAAACCACGGAAAACCATCTTCAGGTTTGCCGACAGTGGGGCTCGAACCCACAATCTCCCGAATACTGGACACTGGCCGCACTTAAGCGACTGCAACTATCGAGCTCGGTACGTGCAGTTTTATCGGCCTGTGTGAGCAATGGCCTCTTGCGAGGTGACAGACTTCAAATGTTCATTGCATGCAGTTCCCGTCGCAATGTTCTCCGCTAACAGGTTGGAATGGACCTGCATTCACTGACTGCAGCAATTCCTGTCGGGGTCTCCAGTCCCTCTCTGTCAGGATCTTCTTCCGACCAAAATTCTGTCGTCTTGTTTCGTGACCACGTATAGTACACCACTGCTTGTAGACACGTTGAACCCGTGCGAAACACCGAAACACCAACAAATCTAGCAACTTCACGCACCGTATGGCCATGGGCAGCGCCAAACACGATTGCTCCTTTTTGCCACTCTGTTCCAACCTTTCATCTACCCATGTTGACGTAAACTGTCCGCTTGAAACATCAATGTCTCATTGATCCCTATTGCTTTGTGCACACGTAGAGGCAGTTCGCAGGGCCATCTGTACGGTGTTGACGATCCATCTTTGCGTGCGCACTAGGGTGATTAATGTTTTGTCCGGTGAGCTTGGGAGCATAGGAGAGAGTGTGAGAAAGCAATGATTAATCATCAGGATAATCATTATTAATACAACTTCCTCCATCAGGAGGCTGCCACAAGGACGAAGTATATCGATTGCAAAATATGATGTCTTCAAAGTCATTGGTGAACTTGCTAGAATGTGTCAGGTAGAAAAGAGTGACTGGAATGGCAACAGATTTCTAAACTAGCATAAGGGTACGTTTATGCTGCAGCTTCGCTGCAGGCACATCGCCAAGTCTCGCTGCTCGATGTTAGGTGATGATGAAACAAACCAGTGGATCTCAGTCCGTGCTTTTACCCTGGAGCCCGGCTTATAGCTGCGCTGCTGGCTGCTATCCTCGCCACATCCATGGTCTCAAACACGTTTGATTTTCGAGTCTGGCACATCACCAGCTATCCTGTAACTTGGACTGTGATTTATTCTTTCAAGGTCACTCGCTCTCCCACTCTTCCTCTCTTCGCGCTCTATACACATTTTCAGTGATCACTTGCTCACTTGCTATCTGAACCTGTCTTCGAACGCAATGCGATTTGGAACCAGCGGCATGCGGATCGTCATGAGAGGTTCATATGGTATAAAAGGAGTGACGAGATGACCAGCAGCCAGTAGACTTCGTTCTCAGTTTTATGAAGGACAGTGGGCCGTTTTATCGTGTTTAAAAGTGAAGTTTCCATTGTTTTTAATTTTTCTTTTATTCTGTCGACTATATGTTTATCTATCTTTGTGTATTTTTAATTTGAATAAAATATATTTCTTTGCTAGTGGCTTTACTTCGCACCGACACAGATAGGTCTTATGGCGACGATGGGATAGGAAAGGCCCTGGAGTTGGAAGGAAGTGGCCGTGGCCTTAAGGTACAGCCCCAGCATTTTCCTTGTGTGAAAATGGAAAAACCACGGAAAAACGTCTTCAGGTCTTCCGACAGTGGGGGTGAGCTTGCATCCGGGAGATAGTGGGTTCGAAGCCCTGAAGGTATTTTCCGTGGTTTCCCACTTTCACACCAGGCAAATGCTGGAGCTGTACCTTAATTAACGCCACGGCGGATTCCTTCCGACTCCTAGCCTTTTCCTGTCCCATCGTCGCTATAAGACCTATCTATGTCGGTGCGACGTAAAAGAAGTTTTATAAAATATGTAAATATATTTTGTTTAGGGGAGCTAACTAAAATGAAAATCCCTTATTTTACATTATTCAAAAGTACACTATTAAATTACGAAATGAAGCATTTGTAACTTCATTCTTCAATCAACTCCCGCGGTAGAAATGCACTGAAAAATCCAGGCGAGGCATTTTACACATTTTATTACACATTCAGTACACCAAATTATTGTAAGATACACTCGCCAACAGAATTGCGACTCACTCGTTAAAAAAATCTTCGAATTTATTCCGCACTTCAAAAGCTTCAGCTGGAGCTGCGTTGTTTCTCCTCGACGGGGTAGCTCTTGGGAGTACGTCTTCGTAGTGTAAGTGTTCAGACCCTCTATATCTCTAATCAAATTATGCACAATACAAAGAGCCTTAACTATCAGTTCCGCTGTTTTGAATTTTCGACTACACCTGAGAGCTGTCAGCAACATGCGTGCGGGACTGGTGCAGGGTAAAAGCTCCATGGCGAGCAGCCTGGTTATAGCCAGCAGCGAGGGGCTAGGGCGAGCATCCATGTGCCAGCAGCGAAGCTGCAGCATAAACATACCCTCTTCGTCTTCCTTCTCCGCCACTTTCTCCACACCCTGTTAGGATCGCAGATACGATCCGTGTCATACACTTGGTTTCGGGCCATTTACGCCCGCGTGTCTTCTTGACGACAGCCCCATATGGAGGGGTGTGTTAAACGGTTATGTGTTTCTGTGCTGTGTAAATGAAAATGTGTGTAAGAAAACTTAAAAAGTATGTCTTCGAGCCAGAGAAATTTACCGGACGCGGCTAAAAAGTAGCGCTTTCCGCGAATTGAACCTGGGACCCTCCGAACTGAAGGTTTCTCTACAGAAAGGAAGGGTATCGGATCCATAACGTACTACAGTATATCACAGCCCTAACTAACTCTGAATTCAGGAAATATATAGTCCGGCTCCTTGGCTGAATGCTCAGCGTATTCCCTACAGTTCAGAGGACCACGGGTTCGATTTTCGGCCGGGTCGGAGATGTTAACCTTAAGGATTTTTTGACAATGCCAAATGTTACAGCATCTGTTCTGCAGCAAACTGAATATGACAAGGCCTGAGATAAGAAAATGAAGTCTGTCTACACACTTCTAAAGTTAAGAAAGATTAATAATAATGTTATTATTTTTTTTACGTCTCACTAACTACTTCACCGGGCGAGTTGGCCGTGCGCGTAGAGGCGCGCGGCTATGAGCTTGCATCCGGGAGATAGTAGGTTCGAATCCCACTATCGGCAGCCCTGAAGATGGTTTTCCGTGGTTTCCCATTTTCACACCAGGCAAATGCTGGGGCTGTACCTTAATTAAGGCCACGGCCGCTTCCTTCCAACTCCTAGGCCTTTCCTATCCCATCGTCGCCATAAGACATATCTGTGTCGGTGCGACGTAAAGCCCCTAGCAAAAAAAAAAAAAAAAAAAAAAAAAACTAACTACTTCTGACGATTTTTGGGGACGCTGAGGTGCCGGAATTCTGTCTCGCAGGAGTTCTTTTACGTGCCATTAAAACTACTGGCACGAGGCAAACGTATTTGAACACCTTCAGATATCACCGGACTGAACCAGGATCGAGCCTGTCAAGCTGGGATCAGAAGGCCAGCGCCTCAACCATCTGAGCCACTAATCCCGGCGTAAGAAACTTTCGCTGGAAGAAACTTGAACGGAAGTACAGTAGGCCTATATGGAGATCATAGAGACGTTCTAAAGAACAGACTATAACAAGGTACTGATTAATGATGTCGATTTTATGTCCGATTAACTACTATCACGGTTTTCGGAGACGCTGAGGTGCCAGAATGTTGTCCCACAGGAGTCCTTTTACTTGCCTGTAAATCTACCGACACGAGACTGACGTATTTGAACACCTTCAAATACCACCGGGTTAATCCAGGATTGAACCTGCCAAGTTTGGGTCAGAAGATCAACGCTCTACCGTCTGAGTCACTCAGCCCGGCTAAAATAAAAATTAAGAAGGTACCGATAATACGTGAACAAAAAGAAGGCGGTGGAAGTAGAAACATTGCAACATTTTTTTGTGTTCATAATATGTTCACAACCATAGTTTTTCGATATCAGTCTTAGTGTACGGATAAGTAAGGTACTGTAAAGTCATGCTGACGGATTTGAGCATCTTCAAGTAGCCTACTACTGCACTGAACTGGCATCGAACTCACCATCGAGCTCAGAAGACAAGCAGTGAAACAAGTACTTTATGAAAGACTTATTAACATTGATAATGATAATATTTGGCTTCCGATTGAGATAGCAAATAAAATTCAGGAAACTCATTCGTCAAAAATTACCACTGTTTCACCCCACTGCGGCATGGGCTAATCAGTTAGATACCAAACCTTCCCAAGACACCGTGGCGACGTACTGGAGGAGAAATATAGCTGGTCCTGTGTTCTGCTCTTGTCTCTCTGGAGCTGGAACTGTATTCTGTTCCTGTCTCTCAGGAGCTGTTCCTGTGTTCTCCCTCTGTCTCTCAGGAGCTGTTCCTGTGTTCTCCCTCTGTTTCTCAGGAGCTGTTCCTGTGTTCTCCCTCTGTCTCTCAGGAGCTGGTCCTGTATTCTGTTCCTGTCTCTCAGGAGATGGTCCCGTGTTTTGTTCCTGTCTCTCAGGAGCTGGTCCTGTGTTCTGTTCCTGTCTCTCATTAGCTGATCCTGTGTCCTGTTCCAGTCTGCCCTGTGCTAATAATATGTTTTGCATGCTTACAGGTGGGAGAGAAGTGGAGAAGCAGCAACAGGAACGGCTGCTGTCGCCTGTTCCTATTCCTTTGGAACTACGCCGGCAGAGTGTACGAGCCTTCTCACGCAAGCGGAAGCATCTCAAGGGTCCGTGGCGTGCCTTACGATTGTGTCTACTTGGTATCCTTCTGCCCTCCATCCTGGTAGCTGTCCCACTCTACATGCGCTATCATGTGTACGGCGACCAGATGTATCCTGTAGCCATGTCAGACATGCGACTCCTGGACAGCCGGGTCTCCACCACGTGGTGCCAGGTATGTGTGTACCTCCACCCTGCTATGGTGCTTCGTAATAAAATGTTTCCTGTTTAAAATTGTGTATATTCTGTACTATCTGAAGCCGTCTCTACTCAGTTAATTTAAAAATGTTAGGTTCTTCCGTCTGTCGAAACTAATTTTGAATAAATAAATTTACTCCATAAAATACCTGAAAAAAAGAAAACGTATGGTCACAGAAGTATGCCAGAAGAAAGTAATAAATTTAAATACAATGACGTGTTTCGTTCTTGAATGAAGATCATCAGATTCTATCATATCACACTCAGAAATATTTAGAAATGTGCTCCTGTGTCCTGTTCCTGCCTGTCCTGTACTAATAATGTGTTCTGTATGCTTACGGGGGGGGGGGGGGGCAGGGAACTGCTCTTGTCATTTGTTCCTATTCCTGTAAATATATTTCAGGGAGATTTGATGAAATCTGGTGATGTTCTTTCAAGTAAAATTCTGTTACCGCATGTTTTCTTTTTAAGGTAGTTTACAATTGTATCTATTGCTTATGTTTGTTTGGTTACAAGTTGCTTTACGTCGCACCGACACATATAGTTCTTATGGCGACGATGGGACAGGAAAGGCCTAGGAGTGGGAAGGAAGTGGCCGTGCCGTGGCCTTAATTAAGGTACAGCCCCAGCATTTGCCTGGTGCGGAAAAGGGAAACCACGGAAAAACATTTTCAGGGCTGCCGACAGTGGGGTTCGAACCCACTATCTCTCGAATACTGGCCACACTTATGCGACTGCAGTTATCGAGCTCGGTAATTTTTCAAAATTAGTTTCGGCACATAGCTTACCAAGAAACATGCGTAGTTCTATTGTATCAGGAAAGTTATAAGTTAACGAGCGAATTGGTTGCGTGGTCAGGGTCACTATGTGTGAGCTAGTATTCGGGAAAAGGTGAGTTCCTCTACGATTGACGGCCAGTCTCATACCATCGTCAGGGAAAACCTACGTGAGTCAGAGTGACGTTAAAAAATAACCACTAGCGCGTGTTTGTGATGAGTGTTGTGTTTGTTGAGAAAGACACAAACGCTCATTTCTCAAGTCAGAGGAATTATCTTGACGCCGAGGCGTTAAAGGCGTGCTCGGTTTGCCCCGAAGGACGTGGGCTCGAATCCCCGCCAGGAAGTCGTAAAATTTAAGAAACGAGATTTCCACTTCTGGAGGTGCACATGGCCCTGAGGTTCACTCAGCCTACACCAAAAATAAGTACCAGGTTAATTCCTGGGGGCAAAGGGGGCCGGGCGTAGAGCTAACCACTCTACCCCACCAAATGCCGAGGTTACGGATAGTGGAAGCCTTTACATTCCACCCTTCCGAGGGCCTTCATGGTCTGTACAGAGATAACTTTGCTTTGCTTTTTGGCTAATATGTTGTCCGAACAGGCTGGGAACTGATACCAAGATCTTCCAAACCGCGCTGGCCTCTCAACTTCTTTTGCTAGTCGTTTAATTTCGCACTCACTGGACAGGTGGAAGGAATATTTTGAAAATCTTCTCAGCGTAAAAGGAAATCTTCCTGGTGACGTCGCGAACAACCGAGCTCATGGGGAGGAGGAAAATGATGTTGGTGAAATTACACTTGAGGAAGCGGAAACGGTGGTAAATAAATTCCATTGTCATAAAACAGCAGGAATAAATCAAAGTAGACCTGAAATGGTGAAGTATAGTGGGGAGGCAAGGATGAAATGGCTTCATAGAGTAATAAGATTAGCATGGAGTGTTGGTAAGTTACCTTCAGATTGGACTAAAGCAGCAATAATTGGAGAAAATAATCTGAACTGATCTTAGCTGACCTCTCTGTTGTTGAAATCCACTTTTCAAGGCCTCTAGTCCGGTGCAAAACTTGTGGGGTTCATCGGGAATTCGTTCGATGTTCACACATGAGCAACACATCGAGAAATTTACTTCATTCCTTCAACCTTTTTGTTCTCTTGGTTAAGTCACGAATTATTGTTGTTGTGGATGCCATGATTAGAACCCTGCACGGATGCGGATATCCGCGAAGTTAGTGTCTTGGTGGATACAAACTGTATGGCAGTGCGGATAATTTTGCTGATAATTTCTAAATAATGATGTTTATTGATTTTTCAGATATACTCTTGTTTTCGCTTGTGATTAGGTGACCATTGATACTGGTATAGGAGAACAGTGATATATAAAGTGTCTTGAGACCACAAAGGCGAAAATCTGACCTAAGCCCAACTGGATCCTGTTCGCAAGTAATGGAAGTAAGGAGCAAAGGTCAATACGTGGTTAGTTGTCGCAAGAGAAAATTCTTCATAAACCTGTGACTGTAGGGGTTCTGATGTCAGCTATCAAGCCTGTTGTATTATATTAACAGATCTATCCGTTTCAATACCTTGGGTGTAATATACTGTGGTTAAATATTTACAATATCCGCGGATAACCATTGATGTATGCACAAAGAGGCACAAGAGAAATGCTGTCAGTTGTGTACACTGTTTTATTTACAAATTATATTTACATCTACAAACGTGCGCTAATAATCTGCCATCATAAAACAGACACTTCTACGAAGATTCAGAAAAAGACTGCAACAGGTGCATATCGTCTACCAACTCAACAAAACCAATTCACATACTTGACATCAAACACTCGGCTGACACGGCTTCCACACAAGTCTCAATAAAACAACTCAAGTCTATCCTCAAGACTGCCTCTTTATGTACGTTGCTTGGTCAGGCTTCTAGAAGAATATGGCACAACATGTTTTCTGGTAATTTCGAGAGTCTCCAATAGCCTATTTGCAATGTAAAGAATTCTCTATACAATATTCTAGTCGCACCATGCGTTGTTCTGTACTCAATACAGTGTGTTGCACAATGTTACATTGGATTATACATCATATATACAGGTAATATTACATTATATAATATTAATTACGAGTTCTTACATTCAATAAACTCATATTAATATACATATACAGCAGATACACAAAAAGTACGATAGTGATTATACCAAATAAGGTTCGTACACAACTACGCAAATAATAATAATAATAATAATAATAATAATAATAATAATAATAATAAAAATCATCATCATCATCATCAATATTTGCATTATTTACTCGTGGGTTGAAGAATATGGTTTCAAAGTTATATTAGTCTATTACACTTGCGTCACCATTCGCGGATGCGGATATTATTTTGTATATCCGCGCAGGGCTCTAGCTAAGATAGCTGAGTGACATCATCACTGTGTTCTTTTCAAGTCGATGACGACCACGGATTGATCACAGTGAAAGCATATCATCGCTTAAGACACAATACCGCTTATACCACAATACTGTTCCCGTCCATTATGTTCCTTAAGACTGGTCACGCCTCCCAGCCACATATGGATATGCAGTCCATCAGAACAATTTTCGTTGTGTTCGTTTTCCTATGATGACGTGCCGTACAGTAAGAATGTATGACATATTTACCAGCTCCTAGAGTATGATGTATACATTCAAGACACATTTCTCACGCGTAAAAGAAGAAAATATATTATAGTCAGGAAACGTTTCATTTCCGAGTTAGAACTAATTTTCCAGAACACTACACAGTGCATTAACCGTACAAACAGAAACACATGAAGTATTCAAAATGCGCTGAAATGCTGACAGTGTTGATGCGATGTTTAAGGCGACACTCCGGAGATAAAAATCGATATTTTGTTCATTTTGGTGAAATGTCTTTAAATGACTGAAATTGAAAGGATTGAGTTCCTTTTTTTTCTTGTCACGAGGTTATTCCGCTGAATTTCAACAATTTATCAGTGTAATAATGCTTTATTTGCCAGTTGTAATTTTACATTTGAATCCCATTTGTCTCCCATAATATTCTGCCAAATGTTACAACATTTGTATGGTATACGTATTACAGCCATATTAAGAAACCTGCTTATGGAATTTTCGATTGCAGAACATTTTCAAGTAGCAGGGTTTTTTAAGTCCAAAATTTTAGAACGTAAAAATTACACAAACATTCGTACGATATATCTCCTTATATAAATTATATACAGAAAAATTGATACGTAGTGCTTTTAAAAGAAGTACTATCTACAGAATTAGGAATTTACATTGACATGTTAATTAAATTTCATGAAAAAATGGAATTAAACATTTCAAAATATTTTGGAAAATCTATAAATTGTAAATGGAAGAAATGTTCGTGATATCCCCGCTTTCATGTAGGTGATATTCCCACAAAGTTTCGTAAAAATCCATAATTTGTTTTTCTCCGGAGTGTCGCCTCAAGCAAGTTTATAGTGCTGCAGGAGCACGTCACCCCAGTGCTCTTACAGAATTAGTCTCTTCTTAGGATTTGCATCTTGGACCTGGTAAACAATGTTATATCTCGGTCCTGTAGAACGTTTTTGACGACTCGGAAGCGTTATAAATAACTCCCCTTTTCGAGACAGCCATAACTATTATCAAGAATATCGGATCTTAGTACCAGTTGTTAGGACCGAGACATAGGCCTATATTATGATAGTGCAAAGTGTCCCTGGTGAGGAATGGAAAAGTAGCGGCTATGACAGAGTTCAGACTTGGTGTTTGTCTGGTGTGAAAATCATGAAATATAACAAATTGTTCCGTCTGCTACCGATGGGGGAGTTCGAACCTAGCATCTCCCGAATGAAAGCTTCAGGTAGACGGCCCATATTTCGTCCCCTTAGCAGATTTGGACTCTAAAATTCAGGAATATTACGGACGAGGCTAGAAATTGGTATACTGTATATGTTACTGAATATGTTCTCCACTCGTGAGCAAGTTACTGTGAAACTGTTATAAAGTAAGGTACGGTAGTCATTAAATGACATAAACACTACAAAACTAAACTACCAAAAATGTGTTCATAATTTCGTCCCCCACCGAATTTATGAAAAGTACAATTAATTTCAATATATTTTTACTTTCATGTTTGTGGGTTACTGTAGTCACGTCCTAGTTCGTGAACCATGGGCAACGGCTGAGTGGCCTAGTAAGTGGTCCTGAGAGTCGGGATACCAGTTACTATGGAATGGGAGTGGGCATCTCGGACATATTCTGAGTCCTAGCCCTCCTTGTGCTCAGGCGGCTAGGACTATACAATTCACCGGTGGTCCATAAACCGTTAGAGGAGAGATCCTCACTTGGACTATGTGCAAGTAGGGCAGCATCCTGCTTCATGAATTTACCGAGCTCAGAACATTTTAAGCAAGCCTCGGACCTATGGGAATAATGGAGTCCCACTCCCATTTGACAGGCGAGGGACTCCTTGGAAACAACTTGGCGAACGAAATGGTATTCGATGGGGAGCTATCAATATTAATGGGGCTTATGGAAGAAAGAAAGTAGAACTGGCTGAGTCAGCAAAGAGGATGCATCTGGATGCGCTAGGAGTAAGTGATAATCGGGTAAGGGGAGATAACGAGGAAGATATAGGAGATTATAAAGTGTACTTGACGGGTGTTAGAAAGGGAAGGGCAAGGTCTGGGGTAGGGCTCTTTATCAGGAATACCATTGCACAGAACATAGTTTCTGTTAGGCACGTAAATGAGCGAATGATGTGGGTAGATTTGTCAGTTGGAGGAATTAGGACAAGAATTGTGTCCGTGTATTCACCATGTGAGGGTGCGAATGAGGATGAAGTTGACAAGTTTTATGAAGCATTGAGTGACATCGTGGTCAGGGTCAACAGCAAGGATAGAATAGTGCTAATGGGCGATTTCAATGCGAGAGTTGGGAATAGAACTGAAGGATACGAAAGGGTGATTGGTAAATGTGGGGAAGATATGGAAGCTAATGGGAATGGGAAGCGTTTGCTGGACTTCTGTGCTAGTATGGGTTTAGCTGTTACGAATACATTCTTCAAGCATAAGGCTATTCACCGCTACACATGGGAGGCTAGGGGTACCAGATCCACAATAGACTATATCTTGACAGACTTCGAATTCAGGAAATCTGTTAGGAATGTACGAGTTTTCCGCGGATTTTTCGATGATACATACCACTATCTGATCTGTAGTGAACTAAGTATCTCTAGGCCTAGGGTAGAGAAAGTGAAATCTGTCTGCAAACGAATAAGAGTAGAAAATCTCCAGGACGAGCAAATTAGACGGAAGTACATGGATATGATTAGTGAGAAGTTTCGAACAGTAGACAGTAAGCAGGTTCAGGATATATAAAGTGAATGGGTGGCATACAAGGATGCTGTAGTAGAAACAGCAAGGGAATGCCTAGGAACAACTGTGTGTAAAGATGGGAAAAGGCGAACATCTTGGTGGAATGATGAAGTGAGAGCAGCTTGTAAACGTAAAAAGAAGGCTTATCAAAAATGGCTCCAAACAAGGGCCGAGGCAGACAGGGAGTTGTACGTAGATGAAAGAAACAGAGCGAAACAAATAGTTGTTGAATCCAAAAAGAAGTCATGGGAAGATTTTGGTAACAACTTGGAAAGGCTAGGTCAAGCAGCAGGGAAACCTTTCTGGACAGTAATAAAGAATCTTATTTAGGGAGGGAAAAAGGAAATGAACAGTGTTTTGAGTAATTCAGGTGAACTCATAATAGATTCCAGGGAATCACTGGAAAGGTGGAGGGAATATTTTGAACATCTTCTCAATGTAAAAGGAAGTCATCCTGGTGGTGGTGTGAACAGCCAAGCAAATGGGGAGGAGGAAAATGATGTTGGTGAAATTATGCTTGAGGAAGTGGAAAGGATGGTAAATAAACTCCATTGTCATAAGGCAGCAGGAATAGATGAAATTAGACCTGAAATAGTGAAGTATAGTGGGAAGGCAGGGATGAAATGGCTTCATAGAGTAGTAAAATTAGCATGGAGTGTTGGTAAGGTACTTTCAGATTGGGCAAAAGCAGTAATTGCACCTATCTATAAGCAAGGGAACAGGAAGGATTGCAACAACTATCGAGGTATCTCAATGATTAGTATACCTGTTAAAGTATTCACTGGCATCGTGGAAGGGAGGGTGCGATCAGACGTTGAGAGGAAACTGGATGAAAACCAGTGTGGTTTCAGACCACAGAGAGGCTGTCGGAATCAGATTTTCAGTATGCGCCAGGTAATTGAAAAATGCTACGAGAGGAATAGGCAGTTGTGTTTATGTTTTGTAGATCTAGAGAAAGCTTATGACAGGGTACCGAGGGAAAAGATGTTCGCCATACTGGGGGACTATGGAATTAAAGGCAGATTATTAAAAGCAATCGAAGACATTTATGTTGACAATTGGGCGTCAGTGAGAATTGGTAGTAGAATGAGTTCTTGGTTCAGGGTACTTACAGGGGTTAGACAAGGCTGTAATCTTTCACCTTTGCTGTTCGTAGTTTACATGGATCATCTGCTGAAAGGTATAAAATGGCAGGGAGGGATTCAATTAGGTGGAAATGTAGTAAGCAGTCTGGCCTATGCTGACGATTTGGTCCTAATGGCAGATTGTGCCGAAAGACTACAGTCTAATATCTGGGAACTAGAAAATGGGTGCAATGAGTATGGTATGAAAATTAGCCTCTTGAAGACTAATTTGATGTCAGTAGGTAAGAAATTCAACAGAATTGAATGCCAGGTGGGTGATACAAAGCTAGAACAAGTCGATAATTTCAAGTATTTAGGTTGTGTGTTCTCCCAGAATGGTAATATAGTGAGATTGAATCAAGGTGTCGTAAAGCTAATGCAGTGAGCTCGCAGCTGCGATCAACAGTATTCTGTAAGAAGGAAGTCAGCTCCCAGACGAAACTATCTTTACATCGGTCTGTTTTCAGACCAACTTCGCTTTACGGGAGCGAAAGCTGGGTGGACTCAGGATATCTTATTCATAAGTTAGAAGTAACAGACATGAAAGTAGCAAGAATGATTGCTGGTACAAACAGGTGGGAACAATGGCAGGAGGGTATTCGGAATGAGGAGATAAAGGCAAATTTAGGAATGAACTCGATGGATGAAGCTGTACGCATAAACCGGCTTCGGTGGTGGGGTCATGTGAGGCGAATGGAGGAGGATAGGTTACCTAGGAGAATAATGGACTCTGCTATGGAGGGTAAGAGAAGTAGAAGTAGAGCAAGACGACGATGGTTAGACTCGGTTTCTAACGATTTAAACATAAGAGGTATAGAACTAAATGAGGCCACAACACTATTTGCAAATCGAGGATTGTGGTGACGTTTAGTAAATTCACAGAGGGTTGCAGACTGAACGCTGAAAGGCATAACAGTCTATAATGATTATGTATGTATGTATGTATGTATGTATGTATGTATGTATGTATGTATGTATGTATGTATGTATGTATGTATGTTTCTAACCTTAAAAAAAAACAGAATAAGCAGAGCCGTTGACAGGAGACTACGTCAAGACCAGGCAGGTTTCTGAGAAAGTAGGTCTACTGTCGATCAGATTAAGGCTAATCATTGAACAATTTGCTGAGTATCAGACATCTCTGTATATACTTTTCATTGATTTTGAAAAGGCCTTTGATTCTGTCAACCGGAGGAAAATGTGGAAGGCTATTCAAAAGTTCGGAATTCCACAAAAGATAGTCCGTCTTACACAGGCAATGTATGATGGATGTATTTGTCAAGTAGAACATAAAAGGAAGCTGTCTGAACCATTTGCTGTAAAATCGGGAGTAAGACAAGGATGTCTACTGTCGCCAATCTTGTTTATCATGACACTGGAGTGTATGCTGAGAGAAGCAATGAATAGAAAGCGTGGCATTCTGTGGGGATTAAATAACCGATTGGAAGAACTGGATTATGCAGATGATCTCTGTCTTCTTGCAGAATATTTTCGGGACATGGATATCAAACGGAATGACATAAAAATAGAAGCTAAAGAAGCAGGCTTAAAGATTAATGCCGGTAACAAAAAGACTAAGGTAATGCGCATCAACCATCGTAAAAATTCTAGTTTGACTCTAGATGGATTGGATATAGAAAGGGTAGAGGTATTTAGACACTTAGGAAGCATGGTAAGCCAGGATGGACGTGCTTTTAGAGATGTGGTGGGTCGTATAAATAAAGCCAAAGAAGCTTTTGCACAGTTACGACCAATGTGGAGTTGCCTCACATTCGTATAAAAACGAAGCTAAGGATATTCCAATGCAAAATCTGTGTTACTGTGTGGAGGTGAGAGCTGGAAAGTGACCAAAGACATTGCCACAAGGTTACAGACTTTTTTAATCGTTGTTTGAGGTACATTATGAGAATATGGCGGCCAAAGACCATCTCAAACGAAGACCTTTGGGAGGCCACAAGTCAAAGTCCCATACAGAAGAAAATGGAGATGGATTGGGCACACCCTGAGAAGACCACAAAGAAGCGTCACAAGGCAGGCATTGAGCTGGAACCCACAAGGTAGTCGCAGGCAAGACAGACCGAGGATTACCTGGAAGAGAACCATAGACAGTGAGATTGTTGGGGTAAACAAGACATGGAGGGAGTTGAAAGCATTGGCAGCAGATAAAACAAGCTGGAGAAATTTCGTTGAGGCTCTATGTTCCACCTGGAATTAAAGGAAATAAGTCAAGTAAGTCAACCTTACCAAAAACTTTCCCTATAATGAATTACTTGAAGGCCAAATATGAAAAATGTGTTCTTGGTATTTTTTAATCATAGTCTTTTAGCGTTGCTAGTGGGATGTTAACAGCTTTACTTCCACGTTTATAACACATTATCTTGTCCCTCATTGCCTTAATAGCAATTTGCATAGCCGCCTCATCCCACAACTGAAAATAGTAACTAACTTCATAAATCACAAAAAATGAAGGGGAACGAAATTACGTACATTCCCTGATTTAGTATAATGGCCGCTACAGTAACTCACGCCAAGCACCAGCACACGCACACGCTGAAATGCAGTCCAGTATTTCATACGCATATCAGTGCTCACTCTAGGAATAACAGGCTCTTAATTGGAATGCTGCACTAACGTCAGTTCAGCATGAAAAATGTCCGGCTCCATGGCTAAATGGTTAGCGTGCTGGCATTTGGTCCAGAGGGTCCCGGGTTTGATTCCCAGCCGGGTCGTGGATTTTAACCTTAATTCGTTAATTCCACTAGCTCGGGGGCTGGTTGTGTGTGCCGTCTTCAGCATTAGAATTCATCATAGGTAGAGCCCCATCCTCATAGACGCGCAGGTCGCCTATACGGCGTCAAATTGAAAGACCTGCACCCGGTCTCTTCGGAGGCCACACGCCATTTTAGCATGAAAAATGAATCCTCCTTGTACACGGAAACTAAACGTGGTGCACACAACTAACTCTCACAAGAAGACAGCGGGATGAGGCTATGCGTGTGCGCGAGGCTAAAATATTAGGTGCCAAACGTGCAAAATGGAAATCCCTAGGGGGACGAAATTAGGCGCGGGGACGGAATTACAAGTACACGACGTGTAGCGCGTAGCCAAATGCGCCGGTAAACCTGCATTAAATACCAGATATTATTATTATTATTATTATTATTATTATTATTATTATTATTATTATTATTATTATTATTATTATTATTATTATTATTATTATTCCTCTTCTGCTTTTGCCACTTCTGAAGGGCTCGCGAGTGCAAAACTCTGTCTGACACGTGGATTTGGCCTAGTTTTACGGCCAGATACCCTTCCTGACGCCAACCCTATGTCGAGGGATGTGCTTACTATTGTGTGTCTCTGTGATGGGTGGTAGTCTGGTGTGTTGTGTGAATATAAATGGGAGAGTGTTGGGACTAATAAACATCCAGTCCCCGAACCAGTGGAACTAGGCCAGACACGATCAAAATCCCCAACCGGGCTGAGAATCGAACCCGAGACCTTCTGAACTTGAAGACCACAACGTTCGCCATTCAGCCAAAGATCCGAACATTTAAATACCAGAGATTCTGCGATTAAAATAAGTCACAATAGCTTTAATAGCTAAACACGTTGTTTGTCCGTCCTTATTGACTTATGAACAATCGGTTGGTCAGATAACATCAGAAACACAGATATGCACTTAGTGGCCAGCTGACTCTGGGGAGAGTTCAGAACACATTACGATAAATTGCAACAACTAATGGTGTTTGAATATTTGAGAAAGTTGTTGGCTGATCATCTTTAGTTCAATGCTACATCTTTCTCTGTGGCTTTCAAGTTGTGAGAGGCGGAAGAGAAGCTACCGTGGATTGTAGTCCCAACTATCGTTCACGTGTCGCTGTGACGTCCACTAATACCGGAATTATACAGTATATGACCAGAAAATTGGTACTTCACAGGTGTTTAGGGGTTTAACGAGTTTCTGTTGGCCATTTTTAATTCAGAAGTTTTACAAGAAAACAAGCTTGTAGTTTTACGTGATGTTGGCTACGGGACCTCTTAGCTTTACGAGGAATCTAATCAGTCAGTCAATCATCACTGACGTACATTTAGAGGTCACTCAGGTGGCAGATTCCCTATCTGTTGTTTAGTCAGACTCTTTCTAAATAGGCCTAATTGTAAAGATTTTGGAAATTTATCGAACAGCTCCTTGGTAAATTATTCCAATCCCTAACTCCTCTTCCTATAAACGAATATTTGCCCTAATTTGTCCTCTTGAATTCCAACTTTATCTTCATAGTGTGATTTTTCCTACTTGTATAAACACTCCAAAAACATATTTGCCTACTAATGTCATTCCATCCTATCTCTCCACTGACAGCACAGAACACACCGCCTAGCCGAGGAGTTCATCTCCTTTCTCTCAAGTCTTCCCAGCTGAAACTTCGCAACATTTACGTAACGCTACTCTTTTGTCGGAATCACCCAGAACAAATCGAGCTGCTTTTCATTGGCTTTACTTAGTACGTTACAGTTACATCTTGCAATGACTGTACAGTGTACTTACTCGTAGTTAAAGGAAGTGTTCAAAGTACCCGGATGCAGGCAATCCTGCAAGATGATGACGCAGAAAGCGACGGTAATTCCGTCCATTGAGTTTGTTTTGTAAAATGCACGGCCCAATAAAACGACTACCTAGTACCGCTAACCACACATTCAGTGAGAAACGTCGCTCATGTGGTGACATACTAAGTAAGGCTGTTTTATTGTTCATTAAAAACAACTGCACCGGGCGAGTTGGCCGCGCGGTTAGGGGCGTGCAGCTGTGAGCTTGCATCCGGGAGATAGTGGGTTCGAACCCCACTGTCGGCAGCCCTGAATATGGTTTTCCGTGATTTCCCATTTTCACACCATGCAAATGCTGGGGCTGTACCTTAAATTAAGGCCCCGGCCGATTCCTTCCCACTCCTAGGCCTTTCCTATCTCATCGTCGCCATAAGATCTATGTGCGTCGGTGCGACGTACAGCAAGTTGTAAGAAACAACTGCACTTCTACCAAAGTAAAATTTTCTTGTAGTGTTACCTTTTCCTAACTTGGATGACGTTTGCAAGTAACCACAAGTTACGTCGCAAACTGCTCGTGAGCGGACCCATGTTATTGCTTTACGTCCCACTAACTACTATTACGGTTTTCGGAAACGCCGAGGTGCCAGAATTCGACCCGCAGGAGTTCTTTTACGTGACAATAAATCTATCGTCGCGAAGCTGACGTATTTGAGCACCTTGAATTACCACCGGACTGAGCGAGGATCGAACCTGCCAAGTTGGGGTCAGAAGGCCAGCGCTATACCGAGCGAGCTACTCAGCTGGGAACAGGGAGAACTGGACTCCTGACTACTTATAAAATAGGTTCATTTTCTGTGGGAGTTTTGCCAGCGTACAGTGGTTTCTGCGTTTTCCGAACATTCCTTCTATAGAAAGAGGGTCCGCAGAAACTGCAGCCGAGTTTCCAAGGGGTTCTGACAACCATGTATAAACTACCATGTCTAGATTCGTCATTGTATAGATCATGAAACATGTATTATTATTATTATTATGATTATTATTATTATGATTATTATTATTATTATTATTATTATTATTATTATTATTATTATTATTAACAAATACATCGCAATTGGGGAATATCCCGGTAGCAATAGAAACTTACAGTAGTGTGATAATAAAGTAAAGTTAAAACATAATTACCCAACAACAACAACAACTACAACAAGAGTACAACAAGCAATTCCATGGAAAGAAAATATTACAAGAAATACTACTAGTTTAATATTCTAACTCCAGCATCGTCATACACAAATTCATACAAAACTTAAATATTTCCAGTGCTTAACACTACGGCTTAGAATACTATAGGTTGAATTTACTACTAGCTTAACATTACAACTGATTACAGACTATAAATCTCATGTTAGATCCGTATTGACGGTTGAACTTCTTACAAATTGCACAAAATTTTGTTGATTATCCTCCTAGTCAATACTAAATATTACATCTAATTAAGATGAAATTTTAGATAGACGTATTTCGACCCGGCATAGGGTCATCCTCAATAAAATATATATAATAAATTAAAAACATTAGACACTCAGTATGAAGTGCTTGTTAAAAGTTCTTGAGTAAAAACGGGATGAGAAGTAAAAATATGAGATAGCGGTCTTAAAAACAGTTTTTGGGCAGGAGTGAAATTATGTCAGCTTCGCGACGGTAATTTACTACCACTTAAAATAACTCCTGCTGGTCAAATTCTGGCACCTCAGCGTCTCCGAAAACCGTAAAAGTAGTTAGTTTATCATCAGTACAACAAGCAATTCCATGGAGGGAAAATATTACAAGAAATACTTCTTCTTCTTCTCTTCTTCTTCTTCTTCTTAATCTGTTTATCCTCCAGGGTCGGTTTTTCCCACGGACTAAGCGTGGGATCCCACCTCTACCTCCTCAAGGGCAGTGTCCTGGAGCTTCAGACTTTGGGTCGGGGGATACAACTGGGAAGAATGACCAGTACCTCGCCCAGGCGGCCTCACCTGCTATGCTGAACAGGGGCCTTGCGGTGGGATGGGAAGATTGGATGGGACAGGCAAGGAAGAGGGAAGGAAGCGGCCGTGGCCTTCAGTTAGGTACCATCCCGGCATTTGCCTGGAGGAGAAGTGGGAAACCACGGAAAACCACTTCTAGGATGGCTGAGGTGGGAATCGAACCCACCTCTACTCAGTTGACCTCCCGAGGCTGAGTGGACCCGTTCCAGCCCTCGTACCACTTTTTTAAATTTCGTGGCAGAGCCGGGAATCGAACCCGGACCTCCGGGGGTGGCAGCTAATCACTACACCACAGAGGCGGACTACAAGAAATACAACTAGTGAAAATTAAAGTACAGTAGTACGTAATAGCGTAGATTGCTGCAGGGACTTCTGAAATAAATGCTTAAATATCATCACCCTTATCATCTGGCCACGAGGATTAGGACTATAATTCACTAAAATGTTTGGGAAACCCTTATTTCATCAATAATCACTACTGATCTGCATTTAGGACAGTCGCCCAGGTGGCAGATTCCCTATCTGTTGTTTTCCTAGACTTTTCTTAAATGATTGCAAAGGAATTGGAAATGTATTGAACATCTCCCTTGGTAACTTATTCCAATCCCTAACTCTCCTTCCTATAAACGAATATTTGCCCCAATTTGTCGTCTTGAATTCCAACTTTATCTTCATAATTTGATCTTCCCTACTTTTAAAGACACCACTCAAATTTATTCGCCTACTGATGTCATATCACGCCATCTCCCCACTGACAGCTCAGAACATACTACTTAGTCGAGCAGCTCGTCTCCTTACTCTCAAGTCATCCCAGCCCAAACATTACAGCATTTTTGTAACGCTACTCTTTTCTCGGAAATCACCCAGAACAAATCGAGCTGCTTTCCTTTGGATTTTTCCAGTTCTTGAATCAAGTAATCCTGCTTAGGGTCCCATACACTGGAACCATACTTTAGTTACGGTCTTACCAGAGACTTATACGCTCTCTCCTTTCCATTCTTACTACAACCCCTAAATACCCTCATAAGCATGTGCAGAGATCTGTACCCTTTATTTACAATCATATTTATGTGAATACCCCAAATAAGATCTTTCCTTATATTAACACCAAGGTACATACAGTGATCCCCCATAAGGAACTTGCACCCAATCAAAGCAGTAATTGAAACTGAAAGGACTTTTCCTATTTGTGAAACTCACAACCTGACTTTTACCCCAGTTTATCATAATACCATTGCTTACTGTCCATCTCACAACATTATCGAGATCATTTTGCAGTTCCTCACAATCTTGTAACTTATTTATTACTCTGTACAGAATAACATCATCTGAAAAAAGCCTTATCTGTGATTCCACTTCTTTACTCATATATATATATAAGAAAATATAAAGGCCAATAATACTGCCTTGAGGAATTCCCCTCTTAATTATTACAGGGTCAGATAAAGATTCTCCTACTCTAATTCTCTGAGTTCTAGTTTCTGCAAATATAGCAACCCATTCAGTCCCTCTTTTGTGTAGTCCAATTTCACTCATTTTTGCCAGTAGTCTCCCATGATCTACCCTATCGCGATACAGTCCATATAACCTCCTGAATCCAAGATATCTGCTATATCTTGCTGGAATCCTGTAAGTTGAGCTTCAGTGGAATATCCTTTCCTAAACCCGAACTGCAAACAATTCTAATATAATCAGAAATAATGCTTTCCCAAAGCATTCATGCAATGCATGTCAAATTGTTGGCCTGTAATTTTCAGCTTTATGTGTATCACGCTTTCCTTTATACACAGGGGCTACTATAGCAACTCTCCATTCATTTGGTATTGCTCCTTCATGCAAACAATAATCAAGTAAGTACTTCAGATATGGTATTATACCCCAACCCATTGTCTTTAGTATATCCCCCGAAACCTTATCAATTCTAGCTGATTTTCTAGTTTTCAACTTTTGTATCTTATTGTAAATGTCGTTATCAAAGGTAAATTTGAACTTTAATTCTAGTCACCTCCTCTATCTGAACATTATCCTTGTAACCAACAATCTTTACATAGTGCTGACTGAATACTTCTGCCTTTTGAAGATCCTCGCATACACACTCCCCTTGTTCACAAATGATTCCTGGAATGTTCTTCTTGGAACCTGTTTCTGCCTTAAAGTACCTTTATACCCTTACATTTTTCACTAAAATTTGTATGACCGCCAGTTATATGTGCAGTATGCTGTTATCTGAGGTTCCATTTCAAGGCGGTCCAGTTTTACAACAATGCGTCCGAACCACAAGCAACTGCTCGAATATGCAACACTCACCCTAGTTCAAAAAAGTGGAGGATCGTCGTATACACCGCCACTTCCGCTCGCCTACAAGCGCCCGAAAACTTGGGTCAACCAATATTGACTGACCTTTGATTATATCACAGTTGCCTATTACGTGGAATGTTTTCACCTAATCCAGTGTTAATTGCAAAAACAAATTCAATACGGCATTAACTAGGAGGTAATTTAACTAACCCAGAACAGCTGTTCTTGTTAGTTAAGAGGATGATGAAATGACTTACGGACTTTTCTCTAAGGCAACCATGCTTCCAGTTCCGCTTGATGGACATGGGATTTTTGACCTGTGAAATAATGCCCATGTCGTTCGGATTCTACATAAGATTGGAGATGCTGCAGCTATATGAATACGATATTATTTATTTATTTATTTATTTATTTATTTATTTATTTATTTATTTATTTATTTATTTATTTATTATTCGCTGATCGGCCAAATAGGGACCACGACATGTTTCATTATACATTCTGGGGATTATTCACTTTTCGAACTGTGTTGTGGGGAATCTTTCTCCATTTTTGCTCTAACTTAGCGAACGCACAACTTTTGTTATGTACGTTCCGGGTGGTTTGGGAAGCTACCTCTACTCTGGCCGCTGACGCCTCTGTATCTAGTCCGCTTGATTGGATCCACTCACCATGATATTTAAACTTACAACTGTTTATTGTCCCATTTTGTGTGTTTAGTAGAGTCGTGTTTTCTTCGAAGTTCGACATTTCTTCCGTCTTTTCAAAGGATATCCGCAAGCCTGCTTGTTCTCTTTCAGCAAATTAATTTCTTCTGTTACAGTTTCATAATTTTCTACCATTATTGCTGTATCACGGAGTTATTATTATTATTATTATTATTATTATTATTATTATTATTATCTACAATTTGTTTTACGTCGCACCGACATAAATAGGTCTTATGGCGACGATGGAATAGGAAAGGGCTAGGAGTGGGAAGGAAATGGCCATGGCCTTAATTAAGGTACAGCCCCAGCATTTGTCTGGTCTAAAGTAAACTCGTGTCCGTATCCTGACGAGGTGCACCTCCAATGGAGGCGAGCTGCATGTACCATTAAAACCACATACCGACCCTCCTGCCATTCTTAAATCTCTAGCTGTACAGGGAATCGAACCCGGACCCAGAGGACGGCAGTTAATAACACTAACCGTTACGCTAAGGAGGCGGACCTTGTGAAAATGGGAAACAATTGAAAACCGTCTTCAGGGCTGCTGCCAGTGGAATTCGAACCGACTCCCTCCCGAATGCAAGCTCACCACTGCTCTCCCCTAACTGCACGGACAACTAGCCCGGTATTATTATTAACAACAAAGGATTAGGGCATTAACTTGTTCCGATTTCACAGTGACATATCTTTCGAGGACGGCCTACATACGTTTTGCTTTTAGGATGGTAGTTGTGGGCTGTTTTTGGAAGTCTTATGTATACTTTATGAAAGCATGCCCCCCCCCCCTCAGTCCCGTTCATGACTCTATCACGCCGATAAAATGCCTCGCACAGAATTCTTCGCGTATTTCTTCGTTGTGGATATGGTCAAGCCAACAGCAATCCTTGACTGTTCTTCCGAAGGTTATTTCAGAAGGAGTTGTCGAGCTTTGTTCTTCCTCTGAAGATGCAAGTTTAATTTCTGTCCGACTCTTTGTCTCAATGGTCAGTGTTGAGGCCTTCGGTACAGATGGTCCCGGGTTCGATTTTCGGTCCGATCAGGGATTATTCTGGCTAGAGGACTGAGTGTTTTATGTTTGTCTTAACACAATCTTCTTCATATTCAGGCAAAACACCACACAACCAACCACCACAGAAACACGCAATAGTGATTACAGCCCTCCACATAAGGTTGGCGTCAGGAAGGGCATCCAGCCATGAAACAGGGTCAAACCCACTTGTTTGACACAGTTCGCACCCACAACCCAACAAAATGTGGGGGAAAAAGAAGATCTAAGTTTCATTTCTCTAATGTAAAGTTAGAAAAACCATCCTTTTATACAACTTAAATTTGTGTCTGACTCGTTGGCTGAATGGTCAGCGTACTGGCCTTCGGTTCAGAGGGTCCCGGGTTCGATTCCTGGCCGGGGCGGGGATTTTAACCTTCATTGGTTAATTCCAATGGTCCGGGGGCTGGGTGTTTGTGCTGTCCCCAACATCCCTGCAACTCACACACCACACATAATACTATCCTCTATCACAATAACACGCCCACCCCCATCGGAGGGTCTGTCTTACAAGGGCTGCACTCAGAAACAGCCACACGAAATTATTATACTTAAATTTATTTCATTTTCTGGTTGTATTTCTCAGTTCTCTTTTCTGTTGAATTGGCTTCTTTAAAAAAGTGCATACTAACATTAATCGACACCAAGAAACGTCTTCATAAAGGCGGATTGACCACGCTGAGCTGGAGTGGGTTTTCGCAACTCTCCATTCTCTTCCTTCGCGGAGAACGTTTACGGAATATTGTACTAAATGCTGAGTTCGAGCGCATGACCGGAAGCTATGGAATGATCAAACGCCAACACCTCAACGATTTTATCCGAGCTACAAACGTGTGGGGGTTTCATCCTTACGTTAAACGGTGTAATTGTCCTGAAGAGCTTTTAATGGACTACATGACGCACTTGGAATGTAATTACTGTGGAGCTATAGTACTTATCTCATTCCTTCCACCTCACATGTGCAATCTCTTGAGCACTTACATAGCTCAGATAGCACAACGGACATTTTAGGGATGACTCAGTCAGTCAGTCTCGAACTTCTATAAGTATATCAGAGTTTAGAAACCAGTGCCTTCAACAACACCTTTCTCAGTTAAATCCACATCCTGTTTCCAGTCATTCGACCGGGTCAGGAATGGATTGAATGAAGCCCCCATCTAGCGGTGAAGATAGAAATTGTGCCGGCTGCCGAAGCCTGTCGCAATCCTCTGGGGCAATGATTAATGGATGACAGATTAAATGAAATTAAATGATATTAGATAGTATTGCTGGAATGAAATATGACAGGGTAAACCGGAGTACCCGGAGAAAAACCTGCCCTGCCTCCGCTTGGTCCAGCACAAAACTTACATGGATTGACCGCGATTTGAACCACGGTTCCCAGCGGTGACAGGACGACGCTCTGAGCCACGGAGGTTCTTTCTCAGTTAAAATGCTACGAAATTCGGAGGTTATTTTGCTGCTTCTTTAACGTGGAACTAACACGTCGAAGACTTTCGGTGACGGAGTGATGGGAAGAGGCTAGGACTGGGAATGTAGCGGCCGTGGCCTTAATTAAGGTACTGCCACAGCATTTGCCTGCCGTGAAAATAGGAAACCACGGAAAGCTATATTCAGGGTTACCAACGGTGTAATTCGAACCCACTATCTCACGAATGCAAGCTCACAGCTGGGCGGCCCTAACCTCACGGCCAACTCGCTCGGTTTGCAGTTATTGTTATACTAATTAAAACATTATACATTTTGGTAGCGCAGATTACCAGTCTTTATACACTGCTTAGGAGAGGTTGAAGCCGGCCTCGTGGCGTAAGGGTAGCGTGCCTACTTCTTACCCGGATTCCCCGGGTTCCATTTCCGGCCAGGTCAGGGATTTTTACCTTGACCTGAGGGCTGGTTCGATGTCCACACAGCTTACGTGATTAGAATTAAGAAGCTGTACGACGGTGAGATAGCGGCCCCGGTATAGAAAGCCAAGAATAACGGCCGAGAGGATTCGTCGTGCTGACCAAGCGACACCTCGCAATCTGCAGTTCTCTGGGCTGAGCAGCGGCAAGGCACTTCAAGGGCTGTAGTGCTATGGGGTTAGTTTTTTAGGAGAGCCGAGAAATCAGCATCAAACACAAACACACCGCTGTAGCGTACCTGCTCTCCTGTCAGCTCGGAGGCCTGTGTTCAAACCCCTCCCCCGGCCAAGTTTTACTTTTTTGATTGGTGTTCTCAAGCCAGTTTTAAGCCACGCCTCGCAAAGATCCTTTGAATTCGCCCGCGAAGCGATCTGATTGGCTAACTTCAGCAGCTGATAAAATGACAAAGGTGTGAGATATCGAATTAGTTCCTTCGAATTAGTGATCAGTATTACCAACCCTCCCACGCTGATGTACCCGGTTAACGTTATTTCCAACCACCCTGTACACATAAAGCCCACCCGCTTTCCATATTTCTTTTGTCAAAATTGTGCTGATTAAAATAATACTAATTACAAATACACACACTCTACAGACAATAGAACAGCGTAGATAATTAAACGAAAATTTTTTTTGTTTTGTTATTTGCTTTACGTCGCACCGACACAGATAGGTCTTATGGCGACGATGAGACAGGCAGGAGCTAGGAGTGGAAAGGAAGCGACCGTGGCCTTAAGTAAGGTACAGCCCCAGCATTTGCCTGGTGTGTAAATGGCAAAACACGAAAACTTTTAACTAACTCTGGAAGCACACAGGACTGATGATCAAGATGTTGTAAGTTCCTCACTTGAATCAACAATAGGCCTACCACATTACAAAAAGTTAGGACTGTTTCAGAATTGGGTCCTAAATATCCCCGGTATACTTTAGCACCTTACTTTATGAGTGGCACGTCTAATCAAAGTTTTTGTTTATAACTGGATGTATAGTAAAATATTTTATTCTGTTATTCTGCGACTATCTTTGAAAGGAGCATCGCACCACGGTATTCTTGTCAAATCCTGCAATTGTATTTTTTGCTATGGCGTTCTAGAGTGCGAGTCAGCTTCTTGCTAAAGCACTGGGATAGCTTCTGAATGTTAAATGAGGCGTCCAGATGCAAAATGCAGTAAATCCACTTTTGCTCGAAAATGAGTTGTTGCCACCATTTTGTTCTCCTTACTCTCGTCTGTTGATTAGACCCTTAAAACTTAAGCAAAACTGCTTCCGTCTGATTTAAAATGCACCCCGAAAACAGCCTAAAGATGCAAAAGTGTGTGTATCCACATCTGTTTGCAAAGCAAAACTGAGTGAATCCATTTTCATCATAAAGAAGCAGAAATTGGTGTATCCTGACCAAGCGCCATTACTTAAGGTGGTTTGCAGGTGCAAAACTAGCTTAATACACACTGTGTCCTGCATTTGAATAATGCTATTTTACAAGCTTTTTTCTCCATGGATGTTAGTTCTGAGCTTGTGCACAAAGCCAAGGCAAAAGCTTTTTATGATGAACTGAAAGTTGAGGACAATGGTGAAATAACCTTCACATTTGATTGCCAGAAAAACCTTACATTGCCTAAGTTGCATGATCAAGGTGCTTATTATACACGCCAAATGTATGTGTACAATTTTACGATCTGCCAAGGCCCATCAGGCGCGTGGAAAAACCAGGGAAATGCATTTATTTACACTTGGAAAGAAACCGATTTTGCAAATGGATCTAATGAAATTGTGTCCTGTGTGCATCACAGGTTAACATCAACAGATCTGAATGGCATCCACACCATCCACCTAATGTCGGACAGCTGTGTAGGGCAAAACAAGAACCAGACAATGCTGGGTATGCGTTGCTTTTGGCTAACACAAGAGGCTCCTGTCAGTGTGAAACGGGTGAAGATCTTCTATCCAATGGTAGAAAATTCTTTTCTATCACCCGATAACATTTTTGGTCGAATAGAAAAAGTTCTCAGGTCGAAAGTTACTGTCATATTGCCGAGTGAGTACCATGAAGTATTCAAGGATGACGGAATAGTTTTCCAGCTGGGAGCAGATGTCGTCAATTGGTCTTGGAAAGATGCAGTTGCTGATGTCGTCAAGCCCTGTGGTCAGTGGCACTTCAAATTTGTTCCTGTATAAAGGGTTGTGATCACCAGGAGTAAACACGGAAACGCACTAATAAGAGGTGAAGTGGCCTACAGAATTGACGCTGGTGAAGAGAGAGGGATATGCAGACGTGGCAAAGCCTACTCGTCTATGAAGCCGAATGTTATCCAGATTGGAAGAGCCTTAAAGGAAGTGAAAGTTAGGGACATTGATTTTCTGCTTAGAAAGCATTTCGGGGAGACTTGGGAAGAAAACGAAGATCTTGTTTTCTATAAGAATCTGATGGATTCTCAAACAGCTGTGAACAATGCAGAGGAGGACTCAAAGTTTCAAATTCATCCAGAAGACAATGAGTTGCCTGTGTAATTTCGATGGAACAGGACAGGACTTGCAAGGTTGCGGCCTTTTTACTTCTTGCAGACTTTCATTTGGCATCATATACTATGTAATCACACTTGTAGTCAATAAATAATTTCTTTTGTCATTTGAACCAGCATTAAGGCATCTTCTTTCCAATTACGTTGTGATAATATCTCTACAGAAGCAAACCTACTTATATACATGAAAACAGGAGCAAAACTCGGTGAATCCAAACAATTTTAGGTAATAACTAAAAAAATAAAACCCCAATATTTTAAAGATTGTCATAAAAATAGTCCGTAAGTGAATATAAATCTACAATGAAAAGGAATTTTGCATATCTGCGAGCCAAAGGAAGTAAGACGTTTTTCGTGTTTCCTGAAAAAAAAAATGTTCTGGTGCACTCACAGCGTTTTGCTTCTGGACGCCTCAAATATTCCTGCTGCTGCTGCTGTAACCAAATTAGCGACTACAAACCACTCCGAACATTATATCGGGTGTAAGAATAAATCAATTTTCAGACTTTGACGCGCGATAGAAGAGACCAAGATGAATGCTGTTTATTAAATTACCATATGTTGGAAATTGATAATTGAGGTACTTTTTGACGTTATTGGGGATTTACCCTTCAAATAGTGTACTCAAAAGTGCAGCCTCCTGCTGTATGGCCTTCTCGTTCTCCTGACCTCACCCTACATGAATTCTCCTTGAGGGAGCACTTGGTACGTGTTTAACTTCACAGTAACTCATCGAAGGTTTTCAGCGACGGGAAGATGGGAAGGGTAGCGACCGTGGGCTGAAATATGGTGTGCCTGGTGTGAGAATGGGAAACCACGGAAAAAAACATCTTCAGGGCTGCTGACGGTGGGATTCGAAACCATTATCACCTTACCTTGGAAAAGTTATTTTTCTTCGAGTGATGCTCTCAAGCCGGTCTTAGGCTAAACCTCGCGCACACAAACTCGCAAGGGTCATTTGAATTTGCCCGCGAACCGATCTGATTGGCTAACTTCAGCAGCTGATAAATTGACAACGGTGCGAGATATCTAACTATTTTTGTCTGGTTATTTATCAGTATAACTAACCCTATAATTCTCATACAAAAAATGGAAATGGCGTATGGCTTTTAGTGCCGGGATGTGTCCGAGGACTTCGGCTGGCCGGGTACAGGTCTTTTGATTTGACACCCGTAGGCAACCTGCGCGTCGTGATGAGGATGAAATGATGATGAAGACGACACATACACCCAGCCCCCGTGGCAGCGGAATTAACCAATGATGGTTACAAGTACCGACCCTGCCGTGAATCGAACCCGGGGCCCCTGTGACCAAAGGCCAGCACGCTAACCATTTAGCCACCGAGCCGGACATTCTCATGCACACGGCTCACGTTGTTTGGGATCGCCCTGTAAAAACCGAAAGTAAACTAATTAGAGGATAACTTTGTATGTATATTTTCTGACACATTTTTTATGGACTCGTGTATTGAAAAATCAGTGTCAAGCTGTATACATACCTCATCTCGTGCTATGGTCTTTAATAATAAAATATTTCTTGTCTCACTTTAAATGTATTTGTCTAATATACATTTTGTAAATGAACTTGCAGAGTTCTGTTGTGCTACGGAAGTGACAAAGAGAGTTTAGCACATATTTTTTGCAAGCTGCTTTACGTCGCACCAACACAGATAGGTCTTATTGCGACGATGGGATAGGAAAGGACTATGAGTTCCAAGGAAGTGGTCGTGGGCTTAATTAAGGTACAGTCACAGCATTTGCTTGGTGTGAAAATGGGAAACCATGAAAGACCATTTTCAGTGGTGCCGATAGTGGGGTTCGAACCCACTATCTCCCGGATGGAAGCTCACAGCTGCGCACCCCCAAACGCACGGCCAACTCGCCCGGTTTTAGCACAGTTTGTAGCTACTGTGACCATTCACACACGTTTAAGTTCACGCCTCCATGTGTTAACTGTGACCGGGCGTGTTCACCGCGACTTCAAGGTTAACAAATTTAGTGAATTTTGATTGCTATCATATGTTCAATAATTACGCGTTAGTTTTTATTGTAAATATCTTAAAATATATGTTCTGATCCTCCTCAGTCATATAATTCTGGTTTGATTACCAGGAATTCCAATTAATCTGTGTAGATTCTAATCGATTTCTCGCAACTACGTTACACTAAAGTGTTTGATTGTTTTCAAAATCTTCAACATTTCTTGTAATAAAACCTAGCATTTGTAGATCTTGCACCCAAACTGTCTTAGGGAATATGGTGGAATATTTAATTCATCCATTTCTGAGTAGAAACGAAGTAGCATTCGACAATTCTAGCAAGGACTGCACATTTTTCACAACGCACCGACGTAGAAGATATGAGCCACCTTAGCAGAGGTAGACCATGTTATGTTGGGGGTTGTTAAACAATTACATCATAAATGCACTTAGCAGGAAGTACACCAGGAGAAATTAGCTCGCCGTACCGTAGGAGCCGAAACGTCCCAAATTTTCCACGCATCTGTGTTAGACAGAAAAACCTAAGATATTCGAAAAGGACAGTGGATAGCTTCTAATAACTGTATCGGAGTAAATATAATTTTTGGCGGATCCAGTTAAATTAATTACAACGCAGGTGGAATATAATCATTGTGTGTGACTGATCACGTGTTGATGGCGTGATGACAAGCGGAAGTGACAATAGTGGCGCCATCAAACAAATGGCCGACGTTAGTTTAATCGAACCCACGCCATGTGAATTATACAAAACGGTACGATCGTACACATATTCTCAGCTTCGTACAGTGATACAAAAAATAAGGAACAACGGATACCTGTTAATGACTTAGCGAAGCCAATGGATTAATTTATGACGCTCCGTGATATCACCGGAAGTTGAGTTAGAAGCACGTAGTCGGACCCAGGGTTTATAACAGGGACGTGAACCAAACTCTCAGTCAGCCAGGGAGAAGTCACTCGGTCAGTCAGCCAGGGAGAAGTCACTCGGTCAGTCAGCCAGGGAGCAGCCAGTCGATCTGTCAGCCAGGGAGCAGCCAGTCGGTCAGTCAGTCAGTGTACATTCAGTGAGTCAGTCTACTTCAGTCTCGGTACGTTCAGCCGTGTGCGTGTCCAACCGACATAGAGTGAACGCCAAGTGACCGACTATTCAGAGCTTGCATCAATATAATTCGGAAATGTAAGTGAATATTTATAAACTGTATTTATTCACTTCACGTGGAGGAAATGGGCTCTAAGCAGGTGACTTACGATGCAGGTGTACGATTTCATGAGACAAGGGGCAAGTATAGCTTCGAGGTAAAAGAAGCCGGTTTGTTTTAAAAGCAGTGGTTGTGGACAGGCTACATTTAGGAGAGACTAACGGAACATTGTGTGCAGGTAGAGAAGTAAATGGTAATCTCTTTTGTAGTAACCAGTCTCCAAGTTCGATAGCATCTACTTGAGCTCATTACGGTCATTCCTTTGACCCAACAAGCAGAGGACAATGAACGAGAAGGGAAAGAGTGTAAACAGTTGCTAGCCAGACGTCTAGAATAGGTAATCAATTGACCGAGACGTTAAAGGGCCATTTCTTTTCCCGCAGACCAGACCAGTTAATAGGAAGTTATGTAACTGTAGGACATCGTCACACCACCACGATAAAATGAGAGTATCACAGGAAATGTGTTAATATAACAATCAGTATTAGAGCATAGAATTAATTTGAAGAAGAGTGTTACGTGTGTGCATAAAATAAGGCGTGTGTATGTGTGCCAGTTTCGATATACACCAATCTTCACCATGACAACGCTAAATATTTAACATGGCCTAAATCCAAGGAAGGTGCCGAGGAACGGCATGGAATAACCCGACGAGTGCAGCTTGGATGATGTAAGTACCAGACCATTGAACTGTTATTTTAATTAATATGTGAATAATCAACTATATCCTTGATCACGCTGTCATCCCATAGATATAATTATGCCAACTTTTCTTTATCTTATGTTTTAGAAAGGACAGCTAATATCGCTTTAATTGTAAAATATTAGTTCAAGTATCATAAATTACGGTCATGTCGTGAATTAATGATGAGGGCCCGACATTAAATCATTATCTGCTTAACGTGTATGATCTCATTATGTTAAAGATTTTGTGATATCTACTGTGTCGTTTAATAATTTAAAATTATATCTACAGTGTCCCTAATTTCTAAGTCATATGAGAATAATAATAAGTATAACAATATTATTATTATTATTATTATTATTATTATTATTATTATTAAGTTGTGTTGCGAATTAAAATTTCGTAGTGATGGGTCGCAACGATGATAATAATAATAATTGTCATAATGTTTTGATGACGTGATTAGCAATTACTATTTGACATATTGTGAAATCAAATAATAATAATAATAATAATAATAATAATAATACTGTTGCGATTTACATGAGTTATTTAACTGACTCTAAGTTATGACTTTTACGAAGTTTCTAACATAACGTCAGAATAGGTGGATATAAATATCCATGGAAGGATCTGCCATTGATTAGCCGTGCAGTAATAAAATAATTTGGAACTTCTAAGAAATAAATGATAAATGTTTTGCATTGTTTACGTAACAGTGAGTTAATTGATACAGTGCTGACCGGATGTGTAGAAGTAAGTTAAGGTCTGACATTGATGAAAATATCGAGCAAGAAGCAAAATGAGAAAGAAAGAAATCTCTGGAAGAAGAGGAAAATGTTACGTTGAATTACCAGTGAAAATAATCCGGGATTAAGAAGTGACGAACTGGAGAGCCAGAGTCTACGAGTAAGGATGGAACGTTAATAAAACTCCGAGGAAATAATGAGATAGAAATAAGGTAAGGTAAGGTAAGGGTTATTCTGCCCGAAGGCAGGTCCGAACCTTCGCAGAGGAGTTCCTGAGCCGGAGTTTACGTGCGGTAGGGTGGCTAGTTCCTTTCCGCTCCTCCATTCCCTTACCCCCACCAACAGCGCGTGGCAACCCATCCAACTCCTAACCACGCCCAATGTTGCTTAACTTCGGGGATCTCACGGGATCCGGTGTTTCAACACGTCTACGGCCGTTGGCGATAGAAATAAGAATCAAAGTTAAAAATAATAAATGAACTGAAGAGGGACTAGCCGCTTTGTAACAGAGAAAGGCAGGTGTCTGTTTATAAATGCTCGAACAGAGCATATAAAGACCGCCACAAGTACAACATCCAGACGCCCTGGGAATATTTGGTTGATATTGAGATAACTGCAGATTGTGTCCTCTGATATGAAGCAGAGTTAAATTGATACCCAATTATTTTATACTTTAAAATTACACCTGTGAATAATAATAATAATAATAATAATAATAATAATAATAATAATAATAATAATAATGATCAAATTATAGATACCTGACACGGTAACATTTTGCTACAGAGGTTAAATAATATTTATTTATGTCCATGATCTTTGTTCAACTTTTCATTCATAATATTATCATGGAAGGATGATTACTGGATAGTTTACGAGGATCTTAACAGTCAGATGTATTTTCATGCCTATTTGTTTTAGATCTGACTCTTTGATATTCAAGACAAGCGACATTTCAGACTTTTTAAAATTGTTATAGTGACCACTATATGAGATAATTGTACTTGGTCACACACACCGTCAACAGTGACACATTACCATAGCCACTGTGACGAGTGAAATCTTTAGAACACTCAGTAATATTCAGTCATTTGAATGACAGGTGCGGTCAGCATCTTAGATGTAAATAGCAGTCAAATTGGTACGTGATTTTATGGCTCTGTGTAAATAGTATAGGTTAGATATGATAGGGTGTCCTCTCTTCAGGAGTGTAATCAGGGTAACAGAGGCTTAGCTGATTCTTTCCCTTGTCATTTAGTTTGTTTTATGGTCAACGTGGGAGGATTAACCCACGCTGTAATGTAAATATGAGGTCAGTAACCTTAGGGGAGGAAGGCAGTTTGGTTACGTCTTTTAAAACAACATTTCGCTTACAGTATCCAACCAAATTGCAACTGAATAATTAAATCATTGCACAGGCCGCCACAAAATGTAAATAAATAGGACTGTAAGTGAAAAGCTGTAGACTTTAAAACACTTCTTTAATAACTGGGTAAAATATATGTGAATCATGCAGACCACATCGGGTTAAATATTTGAGTTTGTAAAATATTAATGTGTAAATGTTAGGCAGGTCTGTTCAGCTGATTTATTTATAACTATTTTTACTCAGGGAATCCATGTTGACAACAGTGATCATAAAATTATCATGGATAAATTTTTTTGAGTATCCATCCGATACCAGGTCATGAAAGGTTAGTTGAGGCCATAACTAATTTAGATAATAATAATGTAACAGGAAGCAGTAAACACTCAAACTGAGGTGTGTTCTCGGGAAACTCCTGTCATTTATTGAAGCAGTGACAATTCATATAATTCAATGTATTTTTTATGATTTTAATTTTGGTTACTGTCAATTAACTAAAGACAACTTTATCACTGCTCAGAGTTACCTTATGTAACAATCATTGTATTAGACACTTTAGATGAAAGATAACTAAGGTTACGTCAGTCATTTGATGAAAAATGAAATGAAATGAAATGGTGTATGGCTTTTAGTGCCGGGATATGTCCGAGGACTTCAGCTCGCCAGGTGCAGGTCTTTTCAATTGACTCCCGTAGGCGACCTGCGCGTCATGATGAGGATGAAATGATGATGAAGACGACACATTTGATCAATATTGCACACCTGTGGTTTCAGCAATTAATTCCAATTTAATTTATCAGTTATGGAGAACTGTTGCTTATGGCGTGACCTAACTATTGATTGTTATTTTACAGTTTGAGTAAATTTAATGATTTCATTGTCCACTTAATTTTTTGGAATTGAATTAATTTCGATTAGAATAAATTAATATTAAAAATTTAATCTGGTCCATTCACATTTAGGAGCAATAGTCCCCGGAGAATTTAATTCCCTTATGGATCCCCTATAGGAAGAACGCCGAACCGATCGCGCCCCAAGCAGATGAGTCTCCGAACGGTAAGTATATTTTATTACAGAGCGCCGTGGCTGAACCGAAGAACAGATTACCGCCGATTCGGCGTTTGAAAGGGTACAGTATACTAGCTACTCCCTCAGTGATATGGAATTTAAATGCAATTTCGGATCGAAACTAATTTTTGAATTCTTGACTTAATAAGCAACTGTGAGTTAGCTGTGATTGAAACCTTAGACCTACATGCGATTCATTTCTAGAAAATGATTCAACACTGCATCGATTTACTTTTAAGAAAGTAGTAATTGAGTTTACGCCAGTATGATTGATTATTATTATCTTCTTGCAACAGTAGGCGATCCGAATCTTGTAAATGTTTTTCTACAAATGAGGGACTCCTTGGAAACAACTTGGCGAACGAAATGGAATTCGATGGGGAGCTATCAATATTAATGGGGCTTATGGAAGAAAGAAGATAGAACTGGCTGAGTCAGCAAAGAGGATGCATCTGGATGTGCTAGGAGAAAGTGATATTCGGGTAAGGAGAGATAATGAGGAAGAGATAGGAGATTACAAAGTGTACTTGACGGGTGTTAGAAAGGGAAGGGCAAGGTCTGGGGTAGGGCTCTTTACCAGGAATACTATTGCACGCAACATAGTTTCTGTTAGGCACGTAAATGAACGAATGATGTGGGTAGATTTGTCAGTTGGAGGAATTAGGACAAGAATTGTGTCCGTGTATTCACCATGTGAGGGTGCAGATAAGGATGAAGTTGACAAGTTTTATGAAGCATTGAGTGACATCGTGGTCAGGGTCAACAGCAAGGATAGAATAGTGCTAATGGGCGATTTCAATGCGAGAGTTGGGAATAGAACTGAAGGATACGAAAGGGTGATTGGTAAATGTGGGGAAGATATGGAAGCTAATGGGAATGGGAAGCGTTTTCTGGACTTCTGTGCTAGTATGGGTTTAGCTGTTACGAATGCATTCTTCAAGCATAAGGCTATTCACCGCTACACATGGGAGGCTAGGGGTACCAGATCCATAATAGACTTTATCTTAACAGACTTTGGATTCAGGAAATCTGTTAGGAATGTACGAGTTTTTCGAGGATTTTTCGATGATACAGACCACTATCTGATCTGTAGTGAACTAAGTATCTCTAGGCCTAGGGTAGAGAATGTGAAATCTGTCTGCAAACGAATACGGGTTGAAAATCTCCAGGACGAGGAAATTAGACAGAAGTACATGGATATGATTAGTGAGAAGTTTCGAACAGTAGACAGTAAGCAGATTCAGGATATAGAAAGTGAATGGGTGGCATACAGGGATGATGTAGTAGAAACAGCAAGGTAATGCCTAGGAACAACTGTGTGTAAAGATGGGAAAAGGCGAACATCTTGGTGGAATGATGAAGTGAGAGCAATTTGTAAACGTAAAAAGAAGGCTTATCAGAAATGGCTCCAAACAAGGGCCGAGGCAGACAGGGATTTGTACGTAGATGAAAGAAACAGAGCGAAACAAATAGTTGTTGAATCCAAAAAAGAAGTCAAGGGAAGACTTTGGTAATAACCTGGAAAGGCTACGTCAGGCAGCAGGGAAACCTTTCTGAACAGTAATAAAGAATCTTAGGAAGGGAGGGAAAAAGGAAATGAACAGTGTTTTGAGTAATTCAGGTGAACTCATAATAGATCCCAGGGAATCACTGGAGAGGTGGAGGGAATATTTTGAACATCTTCTCAATGTAAAAGGAAATCATCCTGGTGGTGTTGTGAACAGCCAAGCAAATGGGGAGGAGGAAAATGATGTTGGTGAAATTATGCTTGAAGAAGTGGAAAGGATGGCCAATAAACTCCATTGTCATACGGCAGCAGGAATAGATGAAATTAGACCTGAAATTGTGAAATGGCTTCATAGAGTTGTAAAATTAGCGTGGAGTGTTGGTAAGGTACCTTCAGATTGGACAAAAGCAGTAATTGCACCTATCTATAAGCAAGGGCACAGGAAGGATTGCAACAACTATCGAGGTATCTCAATGATTAGTATACCAGGCAAAGTATTCACTGGCATCTTGGAAGGGAGGGTGCGATCAGTCGTTGAGTGGAAGTTGGGTGAACACCAGTGTGGTTTCAAACCACAGAGAGGCTGTCAGGAGCTGATTTTCAGTATGCGCCAGGTAATTGAAAAATGCTGCAAGAGGAATAGGCAGTTGTGTTTATGTTTCGTAGATCTAGAGAAAGCATATGACAGTATACCGATGGAAAAGATGTTTACTATACTGGGGGACTATGGAATTACAGGTAGGTTATTAAAATCAATCAAAGGCATTTATGTTGACAATTGGGCTTCAGTGAGAATTGATGGTAGTATGAGTCCTTGGTTCAGGGTACTTACAGGGGTTAGACAAGGCTGTAATCTTTCACCTTTGCTGTTCGTAGTTTACATGGATCATCTGCTGAAAGGTATAAAATGGCAGGGAGGTATTCAGTTAGGTGGAAATGTAGTAAGCAGTTTGGCCTATGCTGACGACTTGGTCTTAATGGCAGACTGTGCAGAAAGCCTGCAGTGTAATATCTTAGAACTTGAAAATAGGTGCAATGAGGATGGTATGAAAATGAGCCTCTCGAAGTCTAAATTGATGTGAGTAGGTAAGAAATTCATCAGAATTGAATGTCAGATTGGTGATACAAAGCTAGAACAGGCTGATAATTTCAAGTATTTAAGTTGTATGTTCTCCCAGGATAGTAATATAGTAAGTGAGATTGAATCAAGGTGTAGTAAAGCTAATGCAGTGAGCTCGCAGTTGCGATCAGCAGTTTTCTGTAAGAAGGAAATCAGCTCCCAGACGAAACTATCTTTATATCGGTCTGTTTTCAGGCCAACTTTGCTTTACGGGAGCGAAAGCTGGGTGGACTCAGGATATCATATTCATAAGTTACAAGTAACAGACATGAAAGTAGCAAGAATGATTGCTGGTATAAACAGGTGGGAACAATGGCAGGAGGGTACTCGGAATGAGGAGATAAAGGCTAATTTAGGAATGAACTCGATGGATGAAGCTGTACTCATAAACCGGCTTCGTTGGTGGGGTCATGTGAGGCGAATGGAGGAGGATAGGTTACCTAGGAGAATAATGGACTCTTCTATGGAGGGTAAGAGAAGTAGAGGTAGACCAAGACGACGATGGATGATTCATCATATACAAATTAACACACAACTTCCCAGTGCTTAACACTACGGCTTACAATAACATAGGCTGAGCTTACTACTAGCTTAACATTACAACACAGTCATCTACGAATTCACACGTACTTTAAGTATTTCAAAATTTTACACTATGACCTACACTCGATTGATAGGTATAGTTATCTTACCATTGTATATTCAGCACGTTCGTATACAAATTCACACATACCTCAAATAATTCAGGTGCCTTAATACTGCAATGTACTGTGGGTGGAGCGTTGCATTAAAATATGACACCAGCACATAGAAATGTACACACAGTTTACAGAACGCTGGAGTCTATTTTTGAAGCGTCTTACATTTTTAGGAAAAGTCTCTAAGGCAGCTGCAGGTAATGCTTTCCAATAATCAATTCCCCGATTTACAAACGAATATTTAGCATAGCTAGTTTTCTGCAATCTGCCTTTTACTTTATGTGGATGATCTGTCCTGCTTATTAACAGGTCTCTTCTAGCCGACTGTTCAACTCTCCCCAAGCTGGCTTATTTGTATAGGCTTATACATGGCTCATAACCGTGTTCGTTTCCTTCTAGTCCCCAGTGTCTCCCACCCAAGTTTTTCTATCATAATGGTCACATTACTTCTGGGATTGAAAGCGTTAAGCACGAATCTTGCAGCCTTTCGCTGTACCATCTCAAGTTCCTTAATGCGTCCTGTTTGGCATGGATCCTATACGACTGCTCCACGTTCCAGGATTGGCATAATGAGCGAGATATAGCGCTGCGCCTTCGCCTGGGAACTGCTGCCCTTTAGCACCCTCTTCACGAAGTGTAAGGACTTGTGTGCTTTAGTAATTACACTTCCTGCGTGGGTGTCCCATTTTAGATCTATCTTTATATGGATTCGTAGGTACTTGCATGAGTCACTCTCTACCAAAGCGTCCGATCCAAGACAATATTGAAAGACCGCTTGCCTATATGTCTTTCCCATTCTTGTGAGACTGCATTTTCGAGAATTTATTTTCCTTTTGTTATCGAGTGCCCTCTTATGGAGTATATTCATATCGGCTTCTATAAACCTATTATCACCAGTATTCTGTATTTTTTCAGTATATTGTGCAGTCGTCCGCAAACAGTCTGCATTCACTTCGAATTTCGTTTGACAGATCGTTGATAAACGCCTTAAATAGGAGTGGCCCTATAACACTACCCTGTACTACTCCCGACGATATAAATACTTCGTCGGAGTATTTACTTCCCACCTTTACCCTCTGCGTGCGGTCTGTCGAAAATTCCCGGATCTACAGAACCATCCTTTTATCAATGTTTGTTTCCACCAATTTCGGATCAGAATGTCATGGGGTACTACATCAAATGCTTTAGCAAAATCAGTTACACTAGTATCAACTTGCATACCTTTGTCTAATGACTCCCTAACATCCTGAAGGAGCGACAACATCTGGCTCTCGCAAGAGGAACCTTTTCTAAAACCACGTTGACGCCCATTTATCCAGGAACTATTCTCCCATTGTTCCCTTAGATATTCTGAAAAACATTCAGAAGTGAAAACCGTGTGTGCCCAGATTAATATTTAATGCTATTTTTAATCATCAAATTAGGTGAAAGTACGTGCGGAAATGCGCCGTGCAATTGTCGATGTGTCACAGTCATACAGTGTACTGTCGACTGAACACGATAGGCTGATAATTTAGGAGTGGCATGGAAGGCACAAGAACCTCCGTGGCTTAGGCGGCAGCGAGCCGGTCACTCACCACTGGGTTCCGTGGTTCAAATCCCGGCCAATCTGTGAGATTTTTGCTTGACAAAGCGTAGGCAACACTCGCCAATAACATTTTATCTGTTAGTCGTTAATCAGACAGGATTCGGCAGCCGACACAGTTCCTGTCCTTGCCGCTAGACGGAGGCTTCATTCATTCCATTCCTGACCCGTTCGCACTACTGGAAACAGCCTGTGGATATATATATTAGGGTTTCACTTTTGGAATGCACATTAGTTCAGCTACCCGCATGCGAACTTTGAATGGAATGTAAGTGAAACACCTGGAAGACTTCCCTTGTCGGACGTAAACAGGTGGACTGCCCCTCTCACCCCGCGGGAAATGACATGACCCCTCAACCACGGCTAAAGTACGCAGCAGCTGACAGTACACCTAACATGATAACCACGTAGATCACGGGAGAGGAATATGTATGCCACAACCAATATCCGTAAGTGATGTATCTGCACAGACGTTGGGATTTGTATTGTACGTCTCCGTTGTAACTCGACGAGGAAGTTTAACGCTCTTGAACACTAGAGTCCGTTCTAGCAATCTTGTATTTCATATTATTTTATCTACTACTGACCTCAATAACAAACTAGTAATGGATTTAACATGTGACTTTATGTGATAGAAGTCCTCTTCTTCTTGGACATTTTCCAATTACTTGAGATCGCCACTGCATGTGGTATTATGACATGTTTCTATAGTTCTTCGTAGTGTGACGCGTTGGACCTATATGAAGATGTGTGTATTAGGACCAACTCAAACAAACTGTCCCCGAGCCGGAGGGATAAGCCTAGAGGCATGTTTTTTTTCGCATTAATTTATGTTCGATTTCGCGAAAAAGGAAAACAATTTTTCGATTTATTTCGCGAAATAGGACTGACCCCATCGCTTTAATTTCGCTTTAATTCTTCATAATTATTCATAAAAATCTTAATTCGTGATATTTGTGAACTATTTGTGTGAATGGTAGATATATTAAGAGAAGCAATATTGATAATCATTCATTATTCCTTTTGTAATCTTGATTAGAACTATAATATAGCCCTAATCGCCCTAATCAAGATTACGTAACAAATTACCGTTTCACCTTACATGGCCGTAGCTTTCACCTTGTATGGCTATACCATTAAGGGATTTTATAGAATATTAATACGAAGAGATACTTCTGTCCAAATGAGAAATCCTAATTCTGGCTTCTGTTTCTCTTCACACAAGTGATATTGGAATGCAATTTCAAGATCGTTCTTGTCCATGAATTTCGCTGGATTTTCGCACTTATCGCAAAATAAGAAAATTTCGCTTTAAATTGTCCTTGTCACTTTAATTCGCTGTAATTCGCGAAAACAGATAAGATATCTCAAAATTACTTCAAATTTTTTGTCGTGTTTATCGTTAATGCGAAAAAATCATGCCTATGCATAAACCACGCGCGGCTCCATGGGAATCGTACCCGCAACCATCTGTACCGAACACCGGTACGCTGACTACTCACCACTCAGCCAAGCAGCCGGACAACCTACCGACAAGAGCCTCTTAAAATCAAGTAACCGAAAATGCCACCCGGTTGTGGATTCTTCTGCATATTCAATCATTCTTTGGCATTCTTATCTGGATAACGTCGGTGGAAATAACTTATCAGCATGCCAAACACATTTGTGAATTTAGTTTTAAAATTCAATTAATGATAACACAGATTCTTATCTACGGAACAGATAGCTTAAATACTTACTCTTTTCTGTCTCTGTCAAATGGAAGAAAACGTAAGTTGGAACGTTCTCACGTAGACCCTACCATGGAAAGAAATGAGTACCGAGCTCGATAGCTGCAGACGCTTAAATGCGACCGGTATCCTGTTATTAGGGAGATAGTGGGTTCGAACCCCAATGTCGACAGACTTGAAGATGGTCTTCCATATTCACACCAGGCGACTACTGGGCTGTAAATTGAGGCCACGACCGTTTCCTTTCCACTCCTAGTCCTTTCCTCTCCCATCGTCGCCATAAGACCTATCTGTGTCGGTGCGACGTAAAGCAACTTGTAAGAAATTAAAATAAATAAGTGATTATTTTTTCTAAATTCTTCTTTGGTAATATCGCCTACTTCGTCTTTATTGTAGACTAGCAGTTACCCGCGGCTTCGCTCGCATGGATTTTGTAATTTGATAAAAATAATCTTTTTTTTCATTTTTTTTTTTGCTATTGGCTTTACGTCGCACCGACACAGATAGGTCTTACGGCGACGATGGGACATGGAAGGACTAGGAGTGGGAAGAAAGCGGCTGTGGCCTTAATGAGGGTACAGCCCCAGCATTTGCCTAGTGTGAAAATGGGAAACCACGGAAAACAATTTTCAGGGCTGCCGACAGTGGGGTTCGAACCTACTATCTCCCGAATACTGGATACTGGCCGCACTTAAGCGACTGCAGCTATCGAGCTCGGTATAAAAATAATCCTTCCTCGATATTGTACTAAGACATTATGTGAAAAACCCCATAGTATAAAAACTCACCCAAAAAGTGAGTCTGCCGGGCTGAGTGGCTCAGACGGTTAAGGCGCTGGCCTTCTGGTCCCAACTTGGCAGGTTCGATCCTGGCTCAGTCCGGTGGTATTTGAAGGTGCTCAAATACGTCAGCCTCGTGTCGGTAGATTTACTGGCACGTAAGAGAACTCCTGCGGGACTAAATTCCGGCACCTCGGCGTCTCCGAAAACCGTAAAAGAGTAGTTAGTGGGACGTAAAACAAATAACATTATTATTATTAAAACGTGAGTTTCATTTACCCCAGAAATTCTTTGTAAACCAGGTTTGTTATACACCTTTCGGAGCTAAGACGACCATGCGACATAGAACTGTACATGTGAGAAACAGTCTTCTCTCAAGTCGAAAAAATAAATACATGTCTATTTTTAAAGGAGATTCCAAATACAAATTTTCACGTCTGTAACATCTTCAGTTTTTAAGATATAAGTATCCTCATAAAAAAATCAACTACTTTTCACTTCTTTTCATCCCCCGTTATGTGTCTACTCCGAAAACGAAAAGGTACATGTTCCTGTATTTTAAAGGACTTTCCAAATACCAAGTTCCTTGTCTGTAACATGTTAAGTTTTTGACGTATAATGTAGATATACCGGTACTCATTTAAAAAAAAAATCATCCGCTTTTCCTATTCTTTCCAGTCCCTTAAATGGATTTTCCGAAAAAACAAATAATACGAAACACGCGTTTCATTACTTTTAAGGAGATTCCAAATACCAGTCTTAATGCCTGTACGTCTGTAACACCTTACGTTTTTGAGATAAATGTATACTCATAAAAATAATTCAACTTCTTCTTCACTTCTATCCACCCTCTCTCGCCTTAAGTGGAATTAAAAAAATACATGTAACTTTATTTAGAAAGGAAATTCAAAATACCAACTTCCACGTCTGTAACAGCTTCAGTTTTTAAGATAAAGTATCCTCATAAATATATTTCAAATCCTTATTTATTTATTTTCAACTCCACACCCCTTTCGTCGATTTTTCGGAAAAGAAAACCAAATGCGTGTTTCTTTACTTTTAAAGGAGATTCCAAATACTAATTTTCACGTCTGTAACATCTTCAGTTTTGAGATATACGTATCCTCATAAAAGTAATTCAACTCCTCTTTTACGCGTTAAGTTGATTCCCCCCTCCCCAAAAGTGCGTGTACCTTTATTTTAAAAGGAGATTCCAAATACCAATTTTCACGTCTTTAACATCTTTAGTTTTTGAGATTCAAGTATCCTCATACAAAGAATTCAACTAATTTTTCAATTCATTCATCCCCCTTAAGTGGATTTTCCGAAGACAAAAGAGCACGTGTTTCTTTACTTTGAAAGAAGATCCAAATTAATATTCATGCCTCTAACATCTTCAGTGGCCGTGCGCGTAGAGGCGCGCGGATGTGAGCTTGCATCCGGGAGATAGTAGGTTCGAATCCCACTATCGGCAGCCCTGAAGATTGTTTTCCGTGGTTTCCCATTTTCACACCAGGCAAATGCTGGGGCTGTACCTTAATTAAGGCCACGGCTGCTTCCTTCCAACTCCTAGGCCTTTCCTATCCCATCGTCGCCATAAGACCTATCTGTGTCGGTGCGACGTAAAGCCCCTGGCAAAAAAAATCTTCATTTTTTTGAGTTTTGAGTATCCTCATGAAAATAATTTAACTCCTTTTTCACTCCACCCCCGCCTGTTAAGTTGGTTTCCCCTTCTCCAAAAGTGCATGTTTCTTTATTTTTTAAAGGAGATTCGAAATACGTATTTCCATGTCTGTAACCTTCAGTTTTGAGATATAAATTTCTCCAGAAAGGACTACAATTTGTTTCACTTCCTTTCACACTCCCCACTCAAGTGAATTTTCCAGAAACAAAGAGTGCCCGTTTCTTTAAAAGAGCTTCCAAATACCAATTATCACGATTGTAACTTCTTTAGTTTTTGAGATATATGTATCGTCCTAAAATGAATTCATCTCCGTTTTCATCCCCCCTACCAAGTTGATTCACCCCCCAAATGCGTGTTTCTTTATTTTTAAAGGAGTTTCCAAATACCAGTTTTCACGTTTATAACATCTTTACTCTTTCTGTATATACAGTGGCAGTCACAATAATAGAGCCACCTGGCAAAGGTTTGGAATAAAGTGTAAATTTATTACTAGACATGTTTGTACTATGATGGAAACAAAATTTTACGTTGTACAGGAACCATTACAACAGAGTCACATTGTACCACAGTCAGTTATATAGATAACACAACTCAAACTAATCAATAATATTCAAAAGAATACCAGACCACAGGGTCCAAAAAATAGAGCCAATTGACACAAATATTTTGTACTTTATCTCAGTCTTATGAAATTTACAGGAACAGTCGTTTTTGCATAGGAGTGCATTAGTACTTCGTGGGGTAACCCTTATTTTTGAGGATTTCCCTACACCTCTTACCCATATAGTCGACTAAACGCCTGCATTCGTCGCTGCTGATCGCATACCGGGCTCTCTGGATTTGTTCACAAAGTTTACCTAAAGATGTAGCTTTTGAGCGGTCAATTCTCTTGTCTACGATCTCCCATAAGTTCTCAATGGGTGATGCGTCAAGGGATTGAGGTAGCCACTCTAATACTTCGATATGGCGATCTTGAAAAAACTGCCTTAAGATCCTTGCAGTATGCTTTGGATCGTTATCGTGCTGAAATTTCCATTTCAGCGGCATTTCCTCTTCAGCATAAGGCAGCATCACATTTGTCAAGATGTCTTTGCACATTTCTGCGTTCATTATGCTGTTGATACGGTGTATTGGACCAATGCCGTACCATAAAAAACAACCCCATACCGTAACACTTCCGCCACCGTATTTCACAGTTTTTAAAGTGTACTTGGGATTAAATTCCTGGTTTGGTGGGCGGCGCACATAGACTTCTCCGTCTGAGGCAAACCTATTATACTTGGATTCATCGGACCAAAGGATGTTCCTCCACCAAATATTAGCTTTTTGTTCATTTCTCCGAGCGAAGGCCAACCTTTTCCGAACATTAGCTTTTGAAACATGCGGCTTCTGTCTCGCAATTCGCCCATTCAATTTTGCGGATCTCAGTCGTCTTTGAATCGTTGAAGTTGATGGTTGAACATCATTTTTATCGCTAAACAAAAACGGCTTTCATTCGTGGTGTTGACAAAAATGGGTCTTTCTTTACTTCCCTATTGATGAGTCTGTCTACGCGACGAGGAGTTACACGAGGTCACCCCCTGTTCTCCACCTGCGGCTTTGTTTGTTTTGCCAGTCTAATGGCGTTCTGGACTCGTTTTCCCGAAACGTGTAAATCTTTGGCTGTTTGATTCATGGACATCCCACTTTTGAACATCCGGAACATTACTATACGCTCATCATCACTCGTATGCTTTGCTCTGCCCATCTAAAAGAATGTAAACAAAACCAAATGTCAATTTGCATACAAAATAATATTGAGTGGAGGTTTGTTGACAAATAATATCGCTAGCCCCCAAAACAACTGCAAAACATCAATTTGAACGGGACTTCTGTAAAACGGCTCTATTATTTTGACCCATAAGATTCTTACCTTTATGCCTCTTTTCGCACATCTAGCTCAAACGCTTCCTTTCGCACGACTACAAATAGCAGCGATGTCTTCCCTGATGTTGTCTAAAACGGACTGACAACACGGCACTCGTGGAGATTTTGCGAACTAATAGATATTCTAGTTCTTAATCCCGTCAATAGAGGTGGCTCTATTATTGTGACCGCCACTGTATATTCTCATACAAATAATTCAACTAATCTTTCAATTCTTCAACCCCCCCCCCCTTTCCCATTAAGCGCTTTTCTGAAAACCAAAGAATGCGTGTTTCCTCATTTTTAAAGGAGATTCCAAATACCAATTTTCACGTCTGCAACATGTTAAGTTTTTTAGATATACTGTAGATATGCTAATTTTAAAAATTCTCCCCATTTTTCAGTTCCCCTTAAGTGGATTTTCCGAAAAATATATTTATGTTTCTACACTTTTACAGGAAATTCCAAATACCAGTTTTCAAATCTGTAATATATTACGTATCTGAGATAATTTGCAGATATAGTCTTCTTCAAATTTCACCCCGTTTGTCACTCCTGTTCAGCCCCTATTCTTCGGATTATCCAAAAACACAAAAATACGTGTTTCTTTATTTTCAAACGAGATTCCAAATACCAATTTTCATTTCTGTAACATCTCCAGTTTTTGAGATTATAAGTCTCCTCATGAAAGGTGTTCAACCGATTTTCTCCCTTTTGTCACCCCCACCCCAATGGGATTTTAAGAAAACAAACAATGTGTTTCTTTATTTTTAAAGGAGATTCTAAATACCAATTTTTACGCCTGTAAACTTTAAGTTTTTGAGATAAATATATACCCTCATTTTAAAAATTCACACCCCCTTTTTCACTCCCTTAGCGACGGAATATCCAAAAATCCTCCCTTAGTGAGCACCTACACCCTAATATAAATGTATCCCCAAGTTTCATTTCTTTATGTCCAGTAATTTTGACTCAGTCAGTCAGTCAGTCAGTCAGTCAGTCAGGACATGTTATTTTATATATATACTATATATAGACATATAGATTAATTTAATGTGTCGCAAGTTTTTTCTGCTATATTTCTTTTCTTGAAACTTACCTACCTACCTACCTACATGATGATACAGCCGTGATGGGCCTTGACCTATACAAACGAACGGCTTGCTCAGCCCGAAGACCTGAAGGTTACGAAGTGAAGTATGGTCAGAGCGTTGAATCGTCTCGGACGTTATTCTTGGCTTTATATAATGCCGGTGCCGCTCGCCGTCAGATAGTTCTTTAATAGAAAAACTCCCCAGAATATGGATGTAACCAACAAATCAGTATATATTGAGGAGAGAGGAATATTATTTTATGGTATACACTACTTAACCAACTGCATATGCACGTGTACAAAGGAGTAAATCTATTAAAGACAATGTTTTATTGTTATAACTTACGGTTTTAATAAGTATAAGTTGTAAGTGATACAATGGAAATAATCTGCAAGTATGTCTTACTACAGAAGAGTAATCCTGTACATGCACATGGAACAAAAATGATAGCAAATAAGATTAGTGTAATAATAAAAATAACAACAATAACAAGAAAGAAACAACCAACAAGACAGGTTTGAGAATCTCCGTAGAAAAGAAAATTATCACAAATATCAAGAACGCTACAAAAATTTTGGCAACAGATATTGTCCAGTGGAAAGAGTAACGAAATTCAAATATCTGGGAGAAATAATTCAAGAAAATGGTTTAGATAAATCTGCAGTTGAAGAAGGGTACACAAGATGGAAGGAGGACGTGGTATCACAAAGAATGTTTATAACTAAAAGTGTCTATATAAAAATCTAAAAATAAGGCACTACACTACAGTGGTGAAACCGGAATGCTTATATGCAAGTAAATGCCTGGTACTAAGCTATAGATTATATAAACATGAGGTACTAGAAAGGAGAATCATGAGGAAAATCTTAGGGCCTTTGAAAACAACAGAAGTCTGGAAGATCTAATGATGAAATATACAGGGACATAGAAAACATAACAGAAACCATAGGAAAAAGGAGATTGCAATTTTTGTACATATTTACAGAATGGGTGATTCCAGATTGACAAAAAGAATTTTCAAGTACCTTTGGGACAAAAAAGCAACAACTAGCTGGATTCAAGAAGTAAAGAAAGATTGAGAAAGAAATAATATAAGAGAAGTAGAAACTATGGACACAGAGAATTTTAGGCCGCCGTAGGCTGTATACGTTGGAATCACGACGTTTAACATTTCCTTATTGTTGCTTTTTACTACATATTTCGTGCTGGGGAGTAATAGTATGTCATGAGATCCTCCGTGGCTCAGGCGGCAGCGCGCCGGCCTCTCACCGCTGGGTTCTGGTGTTCATATCCCGGTCACTCCATGTGAGATTTGTGCTGGACAAAGCGGAGGTGGGACAGGTTTTTCTCCGGGTACTCCGGTTTTCCCTTGTCATATTTCAGTCCAGCAACACTCTCCAATATCATTTCATTTCATCTGTCAATCATTAATCATTACCCCAGAGGAGTGCGACCGACTTCGGCAGCCGGAACTATACTCCTCCTCGCCGCTAGATGGGGCTTCATTCATTCCATCCCTGATCTGGTCGAATGACTGGAAACAGGCTATGGATTTTCAGTAAGAGTAGGCCATGTTATATCGGGTCATCAGAGTACAAGTCACTGATTTCATTTTCAACAGATAACAGAAGAAAACTATTGTTAAAAAATGAAATTACAATTTTCTGAAATATGTTGATGTAGGCCTATTCATTTTAAACCCTCTGAAATTAATACTTTCTCTGTTTTAAAAACTTCAAACTCATGTCCTGGAATTCAGCTACTTTTGACTCACACTCTTTAGCCCTGGCACGAAACAAATACTTTACAACTTTCTTCTTTCTTTTAATCGAAATTTTCAAACTATTCTGACGATTTATTCACGAAATACAACATGAAAACAAATTTGTAATACAGGAGAGAGATTTGTAAATGTGTTCAGGATTTCAGAAGTCATGTTCTCGTTCGGGAATGTTTGGCCGCATCTGAACTGTTAAGTAAATTTCCTAGGAACCAGAGAACATCTCGGGATGTTCTGTCCCGTGGTTGTCTAATGTTCAGCGCAATAGGACTGCATAATCTACCCGGGGTGTGATAGCCAAATGTTTGAATACTGGCCAATGCATTTCGAAATGAGAAGTCTTGGTTCGGATTCTACATAAAACTGGAGCTCCTGTGTAAAACTATGCGCTTGCTTGTTTTAACACAGTCTACCGTACATCACTACATGTGAAAATGGGCTATTTGTAAGTAAGCAGCCTGTTAGTAACCTTCGTATCTTCTTCACCTTCCGTTTAACAGGTGAAGGACAAATCATGAACGATTCAGTAAACAAACTAATAGTGTATGAGAAGTCATAAATATTAATAGAGGTTATGGAAAAAAGAAAGTATACACGTAACAGGTGAGTCAGAAACGTTGACTGTCGAAACAGTTCAGCCTGCTGTGTAAGGTCCTGGGAAACCTTGCGAGTTCGCCGCGCGGTTAGGGGCACGCAGCTGTGAGCTTGAATCCGGGAGATAGTGGATTCGAACCCACTGTCGGCATCCCTGAAGATGGTTTTCCGTTGTTTCACATTTTCTTACTAAGCAAATGCTGGGATGTACCTTAATTAAGGCCACGGCTACTTCCTTCCCACTCCTAGGCTTTTCCTATCCCATCGTCGCTGTAAAACCTATCTGTGTCGATGCGACGTAAAGCAAATTGTAAAAAATATATATATAGTGCCGATCTCACCTGAACATGTCTGATCCTTTAAGTTTTGGAAATACACTCTGGATCGTCTAGGTCCTAAAAGATTAGTAGATTTTTGCTCTTATCAATTTTTCATTTGTCGATAACTTCTGGCCCAAACGTTATCATTTCCCGAAAATTATTTTCTTCCTGAGCAAATTCCACCGTACGAAGTAACTTGTTTCTCTTGTTTGTTTTGAACTTCATTAAATTTTGGTGAAGGTATGAGTAAACCAAATCTATTCCTTTTTTTTTTTTGTCACCAATTTGTAATATACTGGACTCTTCTTCATAACTTGAATACTTAATACTTTGTTTAATCTAATGCTAAATACAAGTAATATGCATAGTTCGTCTTGGTCTTTCCCTTCTTAGTTCTGTATAACTAAGCATGACATCTGACGAATGACTGCCAATATATTGTGATCCATAGAATATATATATCGACCCGTCTTCGAGATCGATAGAAGCCGGTCAATATATCACAGAAGAAAAGAACAAAAAAGAAGAAAATAACAGACTGAACAGAGTGAGTATGGTAAAAATCAGCAGTTCCAGACTAGAGTGATGACGGTAGGGAGGAGATTGAATGTCAGGAAGGAAATACCAAATTGAAGTAGGTACTTAAAAATGGGGGGCTCAGCCAACGTGTTGTGTTGAGAACTATACAGCAGCAAAATCTTTTGTGCCAGGGCTAAAGAGTGGAAGTCAAAAGTAGCTGCATTTCAGAACACAAGCTTGAATTTTAAAAAACAGAGACAGTATTGATTGTAAAGAGTTTCGCTAGTTGCTTTTACGTCGCACCGACACAGATAGGTCTTATGGCGACGATGGGACAGGAAAGGACTAGGAATGGGAAGAAAGCGGCCGTGGCCTTAAGGTACAGCCCCAGCATTCACCTGGTGTGAAAATGGGAAACCACGGAAAACCATCTTCAGGGCTGCCGACAGTGGGGTTCGAACCTACTATCTCCCGAATACTGGATACTGGCCGCACTTAAGCGACTGCAGCTATCGAGCTCGGTGTAAAGAGTTTAAAATGAATAGCCCTACATTAACGTATTTCAGAAAATTTTACTTTCATTTTTTAATAATAGTTTTCTTCTGCTAACCGCTGAAAATTAAATCAGTAACTTGTACTAAAAAGACCCGATATAACATGACTCATACTCTTACTCCTGGCACGAAAGGAATAATCCTGGTCGGTACGTACGCGCTACTAGTGAAAATGAAAACATACAACCTGTTTTCTAGTCAGTGAATGGAATGAATGAATCTCCCATCTTGTGGCGAGGATAGGAACTATACCGGCTGCCGAAGCCTGTCGCACTCCTCTGGGGCAATGATTAATGACTGACAGATGAAATGAAATGATATTGCAGAGTGTTGCTGGAATGAAAGATGACAGGTAAAACAGGAGTACCCGGAGAAAAACCTGTCCCGCCTCCTCTTTGTTCAGCACAAATCTTACATTGGGTGACAGGGATTTGAACCACGGAACCCAGCGGTGAGAGGTTGACGCGCTGCCGCCTCAGCCACGGAGGCTCTGTTCGCGCTACTAGTATACGCTATATTTCCTTGGAACGTTCTGTATCAATTGAACGGATTCCATTAGAAATTATAGGAGTATCAATTGCTTGAAATGTGTGTGTGTGTGTTTTTTCACATTGTTATGAAGTAAAAGGGAAGCAGACGAGGGAGTAATGATCTTAACGGCTTGAAGGGACGTCATGAAAAGGGATTTGATCACTTCCACATTTACTGAGCAATGTTTTCAATGCTTCGTACCTCAGAATATCAGATCACCACTACTCGCTAGGTCATATTAGAGTAATAACAGTAATTATTAACACAATTCAAGACATTCTATTTTTGCTATTTGCTTTACGTCGCACTGTCACAGATAGGTCTTATGGCGACGATGGGATAGGAAAGGCCTAGAAGTGGGAAGGAAGGTACAGTCCCGACATTTGCCTGGTGTGAAAATGGGAAACCACGGAAAACCACCTTCAAGGCTGCCGAGAGTGGGAATCTAACCCACTATCTCCCGGATGCAAGCTCACAGCTGTGCGACTCTAACCGCACGGCCAACTCCCCCGGTCACTCTTTCTTCCCTTCTTTCTTTCTTTCTTTCTTTCTTTCTTTCTTTCTTAGTACGTTTACCATCGAGGCTAAATTCCCTCGGATTCACCTCTACCACCTCGAGGGCAGTGTCCTGGAACGTGAGACATTTGATCGGGGATACAACTGGTGAGGACGACCAGTACCTCACCCAGGTGGCCTTGTGTGCTCTCAAGCCGTTCCAACGTGCACATTTAGCAACAGCACCTCGAAAAACGCATTTGAATTCGCCCGCGACGCGATCTCATTGGCTAACTCCAGCAGCTGATAAAACTGAGAACGGCGCGAGATATTGAGTAATTACTTTTCAAATATGACGAACCCTCTAACACGCATATCCCCGGTTCACGTTGTTTCTGACCACCCTGTATTAAATCTGTATAGGGTATTCTTTCGACAGCGAATATTTACGAAAATATTATATGTAAACTGCCTCCGTGGCTCAGGCGGCAGCGCGCCGGCCTCCCACCGCTGGAATCCGTGGTTCAAATCCCGGTCACTCCGTGTGAGATTTGTGCTGGGCAAAGCGGAGGCGGGACAGGTTTTTCTCCGGGTACTCCGGTTTTCCCTGCCATCTTTCATTCCAGCAACACTCTCCACTATTATTTCATTTCCTCTGTCACTCATTAATCATTGCCCCAGGGGAATGCGACAGACTTCGGCAGCCGGCACAGTTCCTATCCTCGCCGCTAGATGGGGCTTCATTCATTCCATTCCTGGCCCGATCGAGTGACTGGAAAGTGGCTGCGGATTGTCATTATATGCAAACTATTTGAGTTAGAGCCTTCGTTTCTTTACATTGATAAAGATGATATTATATAGAATACACTGACAACTCTGTTGACAATTTAGTTATTTATTAGCAGATCCTATGTTCTGAAAACCAGTTTAATAAAGCTGTTTTACGTCTTCACAAAAAAAAAAATCACTACGGTTTCCTCGTCAAAGCAGGAGACATACTTAGTTGACAAAAATTGGGGCACTTCCTGCAATTTATTTGGTTAGTTTTTATGCAATCCTATCATCATCATCATCATCATCATCTGTTTACCCTCCAGGTTCGGTTTTTCCCTCGGACTCAGCGAGGGATACCACCTCTACCGCCTCAAGGGCAGTGTCCTGGAGCTTCAGACTCTTGGTGGGGGATACAACTGGGGAGAATGACCAGTACCTCGCCCAGGCGGCCTCACCTGCTATGCTGAACAGGGGCCTTGCGGGGGATGGGGAAGATTGGAAGGGATAGACAAGGAAGAGGGAAGGAAGCGGCCGTGGCCTTAAGTTAGGTACCATCCCGGCATGTGCCTGGAGGAGAAGTGGGAAACCACGGAAAACCACTTCCAGGATGGCTGAGGTGGGAATCGAACCCACCTCTACTCAGTTGACCTCCTGAGGCTGAGTGGACCCCGTTCCAGCCCTCGTACCACTTTTCAAATTTCGTGGCAGAGCCGGGAATCGAACCCGGGCCTCCGGGGGTGGCAGCTAATCACGCTAACCACTACACCACAGAGGCGGACTATGCAATCCTATCTGAACTGAAACTGACAGGAGTTTGCAGTCTCTACCCTCTAGTTTCTTGTGGGAGCTCAATCTCACCATAGTATTCATTGTGTTATAAAAAACACTGCTGCTTCCGATATAATCTAAACCTTTTAATGCGAGTAAATACAATTAACATAAAATTTCTCAGTCGCAATGCTTTATTAATTTCTTATTCGTATATAATTCACGACCCCGTACATTTGACAAAACAGGTTTATTAAACTGCTGAAATTAACGGAATTGATGTATTCTGATAGATAAACTTTGTTTAACTTCTGAACTCAAAACGAAATGGAGATAAAACTTGTACTGTAATTATTACCTCAGTGGTGTTGGTGAGCAACTCGCATGATTTACACAATATTAAAAAGTCTATATTATACTCGTAGATGTGAAAATAAAACCTCATTTCACCGAGCAAGTTGGCCGTGCGGTTAGAGTAGCACAGCTGTGAGCTTGCATTCGGGAGGTAGCAGGTTCGGACCCCATTGTCGGCAGCCCTGAAGATAGTTTTCCGTGGTTTCCCGTTTACACACCAGGCATAGGCCGGGGTTGTACCTTAAGGCCACGGCCACTTCCTTCCCACTCGTTGCCCTTTCCTACCATCGCCGCCATATTTGTGCCGGTGCGACGTAAAACAATTGGTAAATAAAAACCTCATTTCATTTTCTATCTCTAAGATAACTGAAATATGGTCCACGGAAGTTACGAAACATATTATACCACCATTTTTACGACTGTTTCGTGAGCGTTATTGAAGTCGGTACTTCTCAAATTATCTTCATTTTAACATTTGCTACATCTGTTTTAAAATTTTCTACATTTTTGAAAAGATCAGAGTTCACTTTTTATACAGTGTGTAACAGTTAGGTACATTCTTCACATGTAGAATGGTCCTGACAGTAGCGGCGAGAAGGAACAAAAAGGTGCGGGGACAAAAAAAAAATACAGGCAACAAACAGTATACAGGTTTGTGGGATATTAATCAAAACTGAAGAAAGAATATAATTTTGATGCTCTCTGAGTGAGTTTCGATAGAGAGGTAAACTTTGACCGTTTACCAATTTAAGTGCGGTAATAATGGATTTTTGAGATTTTGATTTAATACTATACAATCAAAGTTTCACGAAAGGAACAATATTACAAATTTATTGCAACTAAAAATAAGTACGGTGTGATTATACAATTACAAATCACTTGGTATTTGACTACACACTAACAGACACGAAAGAGACTGCCATACTGACGAATGCGCATGGCAAGAGGGTGAATCATGCCTCAGTGTACATGACCTTGGCAAAAGAAAACACCTCTGCTACCCTTCCTCAAGGCATATCCAAAGTGTCCACTACTCGCTGTGGCGCTATAGAAATCGAGTAGTATGGTCAACACCAATTCTCAAACAGTGGGTTTTGAGTCAGCATTTTCCCACGAGGTCACTGACTCCTAGCAAAGTCATTGACCACTAGCTGTGTACCTAGGGGAGTTCTGACCCGAGGTCATTGGCACCTAGTTAAGTAGTAGGACAATGGGTATTCGCGGATATTGCGTACGAGAGCAAGCCTAACCTCACAGTCGCCATCTTGGAGGGGCCTAACCTCACATGTCCTAGTTTTACTGCCAGATGCCCTTCCCGATGCCATCATGGAGGGGCCTAACCTCACAGGGCCTAGTTTTACGGCCAGATTACCTTCCCTCCTCACAGTCGCAATCTTCTTCTTCTTCATCATCTGTGTTTCCTCCGGGGTCGGTTTTCCCTCGGACTCAGCGAGGGATACCACCTCTACCGCCTTAAGGGCAGTGTCCTGGAGCTTCAGACTCTGGGTCGGGGATACAACTGGGGAGGATGACCAGTACCTCGTCCAGGCGGCCTCACCTGCTATGCTGAACAGGGGCCTTGCTGGGGGATGGGAAGATTGGAAGGGATAGACAAGGATGAGGGAAGGAAGCGGCCGTAGCCTTAAGTTAAGAGGAGAAGTGGGAAGCCACGGAAAACCACTTCCAGGATGGCTGAGGTGGGAATCTAACCCACCTCTAATCAGTTGACCTCCCGAGGCTTAGTGGACCCCGTTCCAGCCCTCGTACCTCTTTTCAAATTTCGTGCCAGAGCCGGGATCAGATTAACCACTTCACCACAGAGGCCGATATATTTATTTATTTTGTTCAAAAATCATAGCTGCGACGAGACTCGAATTCACGTCTACGAGGTTTGCAGACAAGTACGGTGACCACTTGGCCACCACTCCGTTCCGCTGTGATGTAACTCCCAAGTATATATGCCTTGCATTGGAATCGGGGATTCATCAATTTTTCAGAAGTTATTAGGTTGCGGACCTGACAATTTTAAGTAAAATTTGTTCACCTTTTAGTGTTCTACCACCTCCACTTTGTCCGAAGAGGATTCTGTGTAATGACATCTGACCTCTTTCTTTCGAAAACGAAAGCGTGTTGACTTAAACCCTTATAGACGAGTTACTGTTGAATGTCTCCCCACAGGTACATTGAAGCTCGGTGAAATCGGTTGACTCTACTTGTTAGATATTATGCTTGAGACACTGTTCATGTAATTGTAGGCGACTATGTTCACGAGTGCAAGAAAAAGTGTGTAGAATCCTGCAAAGAATTCCTGCTGCCATTGCAGCATAACAGGGCTTACATTATTTTCCCCGCAATAAAATAATGCCAGAAAACCATGCAAAACACATCAATTATCACATTTTCCCGGTGATTGAATTGAATTTTGAATTGAATTGAATTTATTGATCATGATTTACATGCCACTGAGGCTGAAAAGCCCCTTTATGTAGCGTCTTCTTATAATACAATACAGATTTATGATCACAGTAACTACATTTTTATAATATTAAAGTATTAAACTAAACATGAAACATTAAAAAAATGAAAATACAGATACCAAATCCAGTAAGGTTAAGACATACAATATATAATAAGTAAGAAATTAAGTCATTAAGAGTATAAGAATGGGCTATATCGAATGTTGTAATATAACAGTCCGTTCTTTCATTTTTAAGCACATTCAATAATTTTAAATTATTGATTAAATTAAATAAAAACTCGCATTCATCATAATGCTCTTATTCCTCTTTCTTAACATGTTCACGTCTTACCGGTCTCCGCTAACCATAACCTATAATAATCTCAACCATGTGTCTGTGTGACAAAATGCTATTTCAACACACCACTCGGAGCGCTTTATACAAAGAAACAAAAGACGCTCACTGCCAAATACGTTCAGAAATCTCACTGAGATGTGTTAATTTGTCTTTAACAATTGTTTCGTAACAAATGTTGGAAATGTGTTCGTGAAACAGGGCACTTTTAAACAAAGTGTTAAATTAACAACAATTGTTAGTTAACATTTGTTATGTAAAATTTAACATAAAGTTGAAGAAACCGGGCCTTAGTGTTATTTGCGAAACGGTGAAGATTAAAGATGTTAAAGGTACGAGAGAGAGAGAGAGAGAGATAGAGAGAGAGAGAGAGAGAGAGAGCGTGGAGGATGAACTGGCTGGCAGCGCCGCCTCTACCTGCTTCACGCCGTTCACTCCTGTGTATGCGGTGCTCAAATGAACAAACTTTGACACCCGAAAACAGGTGCTAAATGTACAATTGGGCATGTAGGTTTGCTATGGTTGAATAAAACATTCCTACTGAAGTCGTACCAAATCTCAGTCAGATCAGAGACTTGCAGAAGAACGGTTACGGACAGTGAGAGCCTTCACTATCCACTCCCAGGGCCTGGACAGATATGATTTTGGTTTTAACCATCATCTGGTAAGTCTAGGCTATCACATTAACTCATAATAAAAGACGAAAACTAAACATGCATGAACATGAAGTTCAATGTCCAGTGCTGTCTGTGTACTGTTGTGGAAATTTCCTATTTTCCAGAGTAACCTCTGATGTTGCAGCTCTTCACAGATGGATCGTCTCCCTTTCAGATCCATATCCTAATCATGTTACGACTCTTCCGTACATATGGAGATAAACGCTCATTTCTTGTGGAGTTGAAGTAGTGTCGGTAGATATACTGGCACGTAAACGAGCACCTACAGGACAAAATTTCGGCTCGTTGGCGTCTCTGAAAACCGGAAAATTAGTTAATGACATGTAAAGGGAATACATTTATTATTATTATTATTATTATTATTATTATTATTATTATTATTATTATTATTATTACTAATGAAGATGGGTACTGACATTTTGGCCTGTAAGAGGTTCTTGGTCGTACCATAGCACATTATGAACGAATTATTCACATTAAAACACTCTTAAGAGCCAACCACGAGAGCTGCAATTAGATCCTTACAATCTTGAGAACCCAAATATGCTACTCAAGTGGTTATTATTATTATTTTTATTATTATTATTATTGTGTTGTATACAAGGAACTTGGTATACAGTGACACAACATAAAGTTTATCGTTTCAATGATTTGATACAATATATTGCACCCGTCCACCTCCCGAGTCCCAGACTAGCATTTATCTCAGGGGTGTCGGTTCATTATTTTAAGTCCACGAATATATAAATATAGAGGTATAATAGAACACGGGAATGAACGGAGCAATTAAAATTAAAATGGGGAAAGCTCGATTGTAAACTTGAATTTAAGGACTCCATGATAGGACTAGGAAGTTGCAGTTAACTTTAAAAAGGGTATCATCTAACTACAATAAAAAGATTATGAGGATGGTTTCCTTTGAAATAATTGCCAGAAGGAGCAGTTTATTACGCCATCCGACGTACGAAACTTTGATACATTTGGCAATGATATTTAAATTTCCACACATGTTACATAAATAAATCACTTGCTATACCGCAAGTGGTATCAATATGTTGCTGGGTTGCTTCTGAAAGAAATTACAATTGGAGTATAACTTATGGATCGATTCCATTTGAATCGAACCGTTGTTCAAGGATATAGCTTCCTTCTATCGGGAGCCCGAGCATAACCCATGTTACGGTCGGCTTCTCGATTTAACTAAGATGACGTACCCCGGCTATATACATTTTTCCGAGACCGGTACTCGGACTGGGTAATGTTTCTCGTGAATTACGAAAAATGGATTACACGGACAGTTCCTATCTTACGATGTCCAGCTGATGCCATACCACTGAATTAGCATTTATATTTTATTTACACATGATCTGAAATGTTACAAAGTAGCCTCGGTAGACTACTGCTACAGATGAGATAACGAGAAGCGGTGGGAAATACCGTGCCGAAGACCTCCCCTCGCATCGCAAGCGAAGTAAACAAACACACCAAGTATAACTGTAACTCGTCCCGTGCGGAAACCGTACGATAACGAGGTAACAAATGACTATAATATTTATTATTCTTATTATTCAAACATACGAGTAGAGGGATGTTGTCACCAATTAATTAATTCACTATCGTCAGAATATTCATTTATCCACGAAATTATCATCCTTGAAATTATTATTATAATTATTATTATTATTATTATTATTATTATTATTATTATTACTCAACGGTTCCTGGCACTGTCACGTTTCATTAATATCGTCATTGTTATGCGGGACGCAAACACAAATGGTTATTACCGTTATTATTATTAGTATATCCCTCTTGTGGTTATTATTATTATTATTATTATTATTATTATTATTATTATTATTATTATTATTAATGAATAGGTGACCCAAGATATTATTATTATTATTAACGTCACTCAAGATGTTATTATCATTATTAATGTCACTCAAGATTATTATTATTATTAATGAACCGGTCACTTCCGCCAAAAATGCATTAGGATATCGGTCGCAATTACAATTATTTCACTGATCAACCAACGACATCATTACTGTTATTATTATGACAATTATTATTAATCTGACCGCGACGATTTGACATCGTCCTAACATTGTTACTATTATTATCGGTTGCATATTCTCATTTAGATTCCCGTTTAACATCTTTATCAACGCTCATTTAATTAAGGCGGTCCAATCCTTTATCTGCAATATTTATTATTATTATTATCACGGCATCATGATTGTCATCACTCGTCATTACAATGATTACAATATACGATCATTTATGTGGACTCTGAACTCTCATTATCCTTAGATCCGTTGTATCTCAACAAATAGCTACGCAGTCTATTTATTTCGTACATGCTGTCACGGGTTCGAATTCTACCCGCTACGCAACTCAGTATTTCTCTGTGACACTGCCCGTACATTTTACACTCATTTCAATATCCTAAGTGTCTCTCGTACGGAATTTATATCCCTTTCTATCTCAATATTCTTTGATTCATTTATTTCTCACAGAATTATCAACTGACTTATTTATTCCACTTCTGACATCGTGCGACCTTTTATTATCTGACTGCAGGTTCTTTAACATTTTTCTATCTCGTTTTGATCTACGCCTTAATTCATTCTCCACAAATAATCGTAACATCTTGAAATTATATTTACCAAAATTTGACAATCATGGTTTCGTAATATTAGTCCTACGTGTTCCGGCTACTGAATTGCAAATTTAAGACAAGACATTTATACGTAAAAAAATATTGGACCGTAATTTAAACCACACGTTCATTAACATGTACGGATTATTAGCACCGATCTACATTTCAATATTATTAATTTATCAAGTTAAATTACCACACACTTCAATTCCGAATTAAAATCGACATCCCGTCATTAAATGATTCCTGATAAACTCAACACCTGATCACTTAAATTTTATTATTACGCACTGCTCACTAAAATTTCCAATATCTCATGAATTATTATTATTATTAATATCGCTTCTCACAAATTTAACAACTTCACTTTGAAAATATGAACACACTAATCAACAACAAAACCCCACTGGCATGACAAGGCTGGACTTTCCTTCAATGTCATTACATAACTCGTTAAAATGACAAACAGAGAAGCACATATCGGGTCTATTTGACTATGGTAACAAAAACAAATGTAAAAAAATTATTCTTGACTACCAAGAAAATATGAATGCATGCATGACTTAACGTACTACCCTATATCTACAAAATTTACACCTACAACAAACTGAATACATAAAAAGACCCGATTATTTACATTGTTATTACTTAATACTGTCCGTGCTACAAATTTAGGATGGGGTCGTTAAGCGACTCATCTTGTTACAGAAGGTAACCAAGTCTAATCAAATTATTCCCATTTTTCCAATCACGCTAACATTTCCCAAATATTATCTACATTTTAGTACTCATCTTAGTTATCGGTAATCCATTGCAGCTTGGCAGATGAGAGGCTCCTTTCGGCCCCTATCCGCCGTACTACTCGTTCATTCTTGATGGCGTAGTTCCACAAATGATTTTCTGGCACATTGCCATTTTTACACTAATACCTTAACTATCACAATACTTCACCATTGACAATGTTAACACTGAAAAATTTACTTTTATAAAACAAATTAATACCCTAGACCCAAAATTTAATATTTTACACTGTTTTAAGCTTCGTCCAATTACCGCACAATGGACATGGACACGTACGACGGTGTGTCGAATTTTACGCCCGTCGCGATTTATGTCGTCCGACGCGATACGCCTGTTTCATACGGCCCTCTTGAAGTGTTCATGATAGCGGTTCGATATTCCAAAGTACAGGCTATTATTCCCTCAAAGTACTGTTCGTCACACAGTATGTTATTTACGTACTTATTGCGGTGTAATTTATATTATTCACTCTTACAATGCATTTATTTGACTTCACTATGATATTTATAACTGGCAAGCACTGTCCTAAGTTAACTACTTCCAGTTCATGTTGCTTGAGCGCGATCACATTTTATAAGTACTGGCGGATGCTCGCGCCATTAAATGTTGAGTTACTGTACGCCCGACGGATTTGAAGTCAGCTGCGAACGACGGTTCAGCTCCAGAGATTCATTTCAAGTGTGTTGGCGAGTATCCCTTGCGCCCGTATATATGGATGAAGCTTTCCCTTGCGGATTCACTGACGTCATACCCATGAGGGAGGGGGTGGATTTTTAATATCGGCACTTGCACTCCGAATTGGACGTTAAAATTTATATCAAATTAATCCACTCCTGTAGCTTATTTGCTGGATTAAATATGAACTCCTGACGATCATAGATTTAGGAGATTCGGGTGGATTTAACTCCTCACATTTCGCGCCTTTGGAAGCGCCCCTTACAACGTGGTTTTCGTCCAGCCAATGACATTCAAGCTGTCTGGTTTCCAAAAAATCCAGCCTTCAATTTATTTAATTTGCCAATAATTATTGATTATTTTTCCATGCGTGACATCTAATAAATTCATTACATTGCTCCGTGTACTCACAGTAATTTATTACTGATTACTTTCGAAGTTACATTGGTGTCTCATCCCCCTTCTCTTAAGATGGTATCCCTGAGTCTTCCATCAACTTTTAGCGATTGGCCTGCAAGTGGTCACGTGATTTAAGTTTCCACCCGCCCGAACCTAGGCTAGCGAATGTCCTCGCAACCACTGTACTTTTCCATGACGTCGCGCAAATTTCCGTCCGCCCAAAGTATCCCAGCGCACTACTCATGTGGCAAGCTTCCTTTGTGTCAAACTACCCCCTTCTCTTTCTGACCAAGACTTATTTGTGGACTTGTATTTTTCCTGGTCGCCAACTAATGGGCTCCCGTGCTGTGAAGCAGCTAAATGTTGTTGTGTCGAGCTAATCCGTCAGGCTTCAGTGTGTCGTGTCCCTTAGCTCATATTTCAACACTACACAGATGAAATATTTTCAACTACACTTCTGTATTTCAATAATGTACTATTTCCCTTCATAAATCAAATCATGATTGACTTTGGGCCCAAGTCACTCGGGTTCAATATATGAGAAATAAAACTGAATTCTTCTTGAAACTTGTTTGAATGCACACAGTTAAGGTTGAAATTAAATCTTAAATTGAATGTCTGTTGCATATGTACAATTATACAATACGAGAGTTCTATATACACTTAGTTCGATCTTGAGGAGATAGTCTGTTTCACTAATAAATTGTCCTGATAGTCGAAAACTATCTTCTGTAAAATTACAAGCGTAACTTGTAGAGAGAGGCAGAATGCTGGTACTAGGTTTATACTTGCAAGGAACTTGCATTAATTTATTCAAATAGCAGAATGCTAAGGAGGACGTCGGTGCACTGGTGAGGACTAAAGGGAGTAGCAGAATGATATACTCGGGGGCTCGACGTGGCTACGGGGATCAGGATAATGAGGCAATGTTCAGAGGTGACACCTCACGGCCAGCAATTTGTCCACCTGTTCAAAACACGTTTTTAAGAAGAATGCCTCCGTGTCTGACTTGCGGTGTGGTCTGGTCGTCGAACATTGCGGTAGTCCTGGAGAGGCTCGGAACGAAGCTCCTTATATATCGCTGGCTGACGTCATTGGTGAGCGTGCCAGGCGCAGTGAAGACACCTCGTAGCTGCCAGAAATTTCAGTGCTGCGGCGGGTTGCGGAGCTTGTAGGCGCAGAGCTTGCGATGCGAAGGGCACACACAACAATTATTATTATTATTATTGTTATTATTATTATTATTATTATTATTATTATTCCGAGGTATCTGTGGAACAGCAGAGGTGAAAGAAGGTGCGGGGGTGAACAGGTGTCAAAATACGAAATTAAAGTTAAGATAAAATTTAACAAGGTTATATTTTCTTTTCAAGATTAAGAAATAACAAATACAACAGGTACTCAGTAGCCGAAACACAATTCGAAAATGTACAATTACAGTGATTACAGGACTTGGGCTCCGAGAGCCAGACACACAATTCTTGAGCTATAAGCCCAACTTTACGATATACACAATTCAACAAAGGGGCAGAAGACCCCTATCATGCCCAGGAGCTCTTGCTCCCAATTACACAGTAAAGCCTCCTCGAGGCGCGCAGAAAACAAAATTTTTAGAAAGAGCAACCTGCTCTTAAGTACGAGCCTATCCAAGGCCACACCAAACTCTACTTTCAAGTTGTCCTCCAAGGACATGAAAACAGGGGTAAAATACCCAACCTATTGAGGCCTATTAAGTAAGGAAAGGTTAATTACATGGCCTCTAAAATACCAACTTGAGAGGAGGCGTTCTTGCACTCCTAATAGACTTTATATAAAACCTACTTGGCACTAGGCCGTTACTGCAAGGGCTAATCCCATACTAAAGAGGTGACTTTTAGAAGGAAACAGTTTACATTACGTTAAGGAAGAAACGGTTGTGAAAATAAGTTCACCTCAATGCAATATGAGTGGGAGCTCGAGAGGGTTAAGCACTCTCTATCCCAAACAGATAGAATAGATACTAAGTGTCTTTACATTTTAGGGGAAAAGTTACATGGTGGAAAAGCTTCGGACCTGCCCCGAGAGTTAAACTGCTGAGCTAGCAAGAAAATAAGTTATTAAACGGCCATTACCTTGTGGTTGAACTGCTGCCCGAAGAAAGAGGCGCTTCCCGCCCCCTGCTACGTACTTTATGCACTGATAGATGTTACTGAAGTGGCGCGGAGACCCGAAAATCAGCAGTTTATAAACCCTCGCGGAAAGTTCGAGGCGTTTCAGAAATGAGAACACCCTCCCACAAGAATTTTATTGGCTAGGGTTAAGCAACATATCCAAGTTGAAGAAGATACACCTGATTGGTCATAAATTAATTAAAGAAATTCGGGATTGGCTAAATTCAAACCTGGCGGAAAGAAGGGGTTAATATTGCCAACATAAACAATAACTGAAAGAAATTTAACAAAGAACAAACTTATGAACACAAAATTTCTTCAAAAACATAGTTCTTTCACTTCGCACTAGGGTGCATAATTGTAGTTCTTCAGTAGTGCCATCTGGAAGAGAATGTCCACACTTCTTACTACAGGCAAAACAACAATACATCGAAAACGACCCAGTTCAGAAACTTCAAAATTTACAAGTAGTGACATCTTCTGAGAAACTAGAAAATTAACACAGTAGATAAAGTTCAGACTTCCTCCAGTAGAGGAGTTTCAACTGGCGCAAAGTTTGAATTAGCGGCATGGAGGTGTACCACCCGGTACAATTATTATTATTGTTATGATTATTATTATTATTATTATTATTATTATTATTATTATTATTATTATTATTATTATTTAATCAGTTTACCGTCCAGGGTTGGTTTTCCCCTCGGACTCAGCGAGGCATCCCTCCTCTACCGTCTCAAGGGCAGCGTCCTTGAGCGTGAGACTTTGGGTCGTGGATACAACTGGGAAGGAGCGCCAGTACCTCGCCCAGGTGGCCTCACCTGCTGTGCTGAACAGGGGCCTGGTGGGGGTTGGTCAAATTGGAAGGGATAGACAAAGAAGGGGAAGGAAGCGGACGTGGCCTTAAGTTAGGTACCATATCGGCATTTGCCTGGAGGAGAAATAGAAAACCACGGAAATCCACTTCGAGGATGGCTGAGGTGGGAATCGAAACCACATCCGCTCAGTTGACCTCCCGAGGCTGAGTGGATCCCGTTCCAGTTCTCGTACCACTTTCGAAATTTCGTGTCAAAGCCGGGAATGGAACCCGGGCCTCAGCGGGGAGGGGTGGGGGCACCTAATCACTCTATAACCACTGTACCACAGAGGTGGACATCTTAGTTTTTATTGATCTAATCTAACCGAAAGCAACACAATTTCCATGCAGAGCACATGCAATGATTTGACAATGACTATTCACAAGAAGTACAGCAGGAGAATGATATTTTTAAAATTGATGGACGATTCAGTGGTTAGCAGAAGTACATGCGGACTCCTTTTTTACGAGTGTGTTCTCAAGAGGATATGGTTACTGCTTTACGAATGGTTCAGAAAACTGACTAACGAATACAAACAGTTTAGAGATTTGAAGGACAAGGATTGTTTCAACTCGATTATTTCGCCATAACTGTGCTCACCTGATGCTCTCTGTATCAATTTCAGTTTGGAAGTGGGCCATTGTACCGCTTGGTTTATTTGAAGCGATGTTGCGTAGCCTCGACCTGGCTTAACAAACAGCTGGGTTGTCGAGGGAACTGTGTTGTTGACATTGCACAGCAACGTGTGTGTATCGGGGACATCGCGACGTGTGCGGAGTAGCTATTTGTTTTCTCTTATTTTCTGCTGAATTCTTTATTTTCTCTCTTATTTTAACCGTCTAGCACGGCTAGGACCAATGGTCCACCCAGGGAAAGAGAATTATCACCTAGCCTCATCTTTTGTGGTGGTAGTGATTATTATTATTATTATTATTATTATTATTATTATTATTATTATTATTAATAATAATAAGAATAATAATGTTATTTGCTTTACGTCCCACTAACTACTCTTTTACGGTTTTCGGAGACACCGGAGTGCCGGAATTTAGTCCCGCAGGAATTCTTTTACTTGCCAGTAAATCTACCGACACGAGGCTGACGTTTTTGACCACCTTCAAATACCACCAGACTGAGCCAGGATCGAACCTGCCAAGTTGGGGTCAGAAAGCCAGCGCCTCAACCGTCTGAGCCACTCAGCCCGGCGTTTTTATTACTATTACAATTATTATTATTATTATTATTATTATTATTATTATTATTATTATTATTATTATTATTATTATTATGTCATTTGCTTTAGGTCCCACTAACTAGTTTTACGATTTTCGGAGACAACGAGGTGCCAGAATATAGGGCCTAGTCTCACAGGGGTCCTTTTACGTGCCTGAAGATCTACTGACACGAGGCTTACGTATTTGAGCACCTTCAAATACAACCGGACTGAGCCAGGGTCGAACTTGGCAAGTTCGGGTCAGAAGGCAAGCGTTTCAACCGTCTGAGCCACTCAGCCCTGTTTTATTATATATGTATTGCTATTTACTGTACGTCGCACCGACAAAGATATGTCTTATGGCGACGATGGGATAGGAAAGGCCTGGGAATTGGAAGGAAGGGGCCGTGGCCTTAATTAACGTACAGCCCCGGCATTTGCCTGGTGTGAAAAATGGGAAACCACGGAAAACCATCTTCAGGGCTGCCGACAGTGGGGCTGGAACCCATTATCTCCCGATTACTGGATATTGGCCGCACTTAAGCGACTGCAGCTATCGAACTCGGTCTTGTTGTGAAAATGGGAAACCACAGAAAACAATCTTCAGGGCCGCCGACAGTGGAGTTCGAACCCACTATCTCCCGTACAAGCTCACAGCCGCGTCCCCCTAACGGCACGGCGAACTCGCACGGTAATACGTATTATTATTATTATTATTATTATTATTATTATTATTATTATTATTATTATTATTATTATTATTCTTGAATTAATGGTATGTGAACCAGGTTCAGTGGTGGGAGAATGTGACACGGACGGAGGAGGATAGAAAGAGCCAGTTGGCCGTACGGTAGCGGCGTGCAGATGTGAGCGTGCATTCGGGAGATTGTGGGTTCGAATCCTACTGTCGGCAGCCCTGAAGATGGTTCTCCATGGTTTCTCATTTTCAAACCAGGCAAATGCTAGGGCTGTACCTTAATTAAGGCCACGGCCGCTTCCTTCCCACTCCTAGCCCTTTCTTATCCCATCGTCACCATAAGGCCTATCTGTGTCGGTGCGAAGGAAAGCAGAGAGAGGTTGATAGGTTTTCTAGAAAAATTATGACTCTTCCATAGAGGGTAAGAAAAGCACAGGGAGACAAAGCAACAGCGATTATACTCTGTTTATAATTATTCAATTATTATTTATTAATTTTATTATTAATTAATTAATTAATGAAATGTGAAACTAAACGTGATTGCCAATGGGCTGTGTAGCTCAGGGGGTAGAACGCTGGCCTTCAGAGCCCAATTTGCCAGGTTCAATCGTGGCTCAGTCCGGTGATAATTGAAGGTACTCAATTACGTTGGCCTCATGACAGTAGATTTACTGGCGCGCAAATGAAGTCCTGCTGAGCAAAATTCAGGCACCTCGACGTGTTCGAAAATCCATAAGAATGTAGTTAAGTGGAACGTAAAACCAGTAACATTATTATTAAACGAGGCTATACAGCTAGGTGCAAGTACAGAATTGTGCAGCGCAATATTCCCAGAGGCTTGCAGACTGAACGCTGAAAGGCATAACAGTCTATAATGAAGATGCATTTATTTATTTATTTATTTATTTATTTATTTATTTATTTATTTATTTATGCTATCATTATCTACAAGTATGAAATTGTTCGTTTGTAGGAGACAGATTGTTTCTCAGTAATCTGCAATTTCAGTATTTTGATATATTGTAATATAAATGTAACACGCATCTTTTCAGATTTGGATGGGCATATTACACAGATGTTAGATCCCTTTAAACAAGCATCATCATCCTGATTTGGATATATTTCAGCGACTTATCCACCTGTAAGGATATCTGCAGTAAAATGCGAATTGTAGAATGGTGAATCTTACACTTACTATTTTGCAGTCTTTTTTCACCCTATAAGGGCTGCCTGGCCGAGGCAGTAAAGGCTTGCTTGGTTCGCCCTGAAGGACGTGGGTTCTATTCCCCGTCAGTAAATAGAAAAATTTAAGGAACGAAATTTCCAGTTTCGGAGGCCCCGAGGTTCACTCAGCCTATACCAAAATTGAGTACCAGGTTGATTCCTGAGGGCAAAGGCGGCCGGGCGTAGAGCCAACCACTCTACCCCACCAAGTGCCGAGGTTGCGGATAGTGGAAGCCTTTACATTTTACCCCTGTCAGGGTCTTCGTGGCCTGTACAGAGATGACTTAGTTTTGCTTTCCAGGCTATAGTTCAGACTTTAAATACAAGAGATTCTTGAAACAATATTAACAAATTAAGATAATTATTATTCTAGGAGAGCCTCCGTGGCTCAGACGGCAGCGCGCCGGCCTCTCACCACTGGGTTGCGTGGTTCAAATCCCGGTCACTCAATGTGAGATTTGTGCTGGACAAAGCGAGGCGGGACAGATTTTTCTCTGGGTGCTCCGATTTTCCCTGCCATATTTCATTCCAGCGACACTCTCCAATATCATTTCATTTAATCTGTCATTCATTAATCATTGCTCAAGAGGAGTGCGACAGACATCGGCAGCCGGCACAATTCTATGACTGGAACAGGTTGTGGATTTTCATTATTCTAGTAGTACAGTGTTTGGAGTGTAATTTTAAAATTGCCTATATACACTGCTGTTCGTAGAAAGTGAAACACTCAGAAGCAATGGTCTGAAACACGCCAAAATCAGAGGACGTATATAAGAGTGGAATCATAATACGTGATTTAAATTACAGAGAGCTGGGGTGCACGTAGGCCCAGCAGTGCCCTTCTGTGTGTGACCGGCCAGGGCAGTGTTACGCAACACTCAGTCAGTGCGGAGCCGTCATGCGAAGTGGAAACGTGTACCAAAGTGCCACTATGCCTCACCGTCATCACAGGAGGGAATATCAGCATGTGAGTGCGTTCGAACTGGGCGGAATGATTGGGTTCCGGGAGATGACATTGCGGCTCGTACACGGTGCGCTGCTTCAACAGTGAGGCGTGTGTGGAACCAGTGGAGAGAAGAGCGCCGTACACAGCGCCGGCAGGATACTAAACGACACAATGTGACCACAGCGCGACATAACCGCCATATTGTCCGCTTGGCCGTAACGGACAGAACAGCTTCGTCCACGGTGTTGGCTCGACGTTGGAGCACTGCAACGGGTGTGGGGATGTCTGTATCGACGGTTCGACGCCGTCTTCTGAGGGCCGGATTGGTTGCACGCATGCCATTGCGCCGGCTTCCATTGACCAGCAACCACCAACGCCGTAGACTGCAATGGGCACGTGAACACCGACACTGGCGTGCTGAGTGGCAAGACGTAGTGTTTTCGGACGAGTCCCGCTTCAACTTGTCCTACAGTGATGGCCGCATACGCGTTCGACGCCGCCGTGGTGAACGCCATCCTGCAGACTGCATTTTTGAGCGGCATACTGGACAAACGCCAAGTGTGATGGTTTGGGGTGCAATTGCCTATAACATGCGATCTCGCCTTCTACGTCTTGAGGACAATCTGAACAGCTACCGCTACATCAGGGAGGTTTTACAGCCCGAGGCACTGCCCCTCCTGCAGACCGCTCCAGACATCATATTCCAACAGGACAATGCCCGGCCGCATGAGGCGAGGAATATACAACCCTTCTTCGAAGAACGATGGATACCACTGCTTCCCTGGCCTGCCCGTTCGCCGGATATGTCACACATTGAACATGTCTGGGATATCGTCGGTCGGCACTTTTGATGATCTATGGATGCACCTACAAACCGCGTGGCAGAATATTTCCCAGCAGCATATTCATGCGCTCTTTGATTCCATGTCACAACGTCTAGCGGCTCTGATTGCAGCGCGTGGTGGCGCTACGCAGTACTGAATTTCCACGGTCACCGTGCATGTACAGTTTTGTAATTGTAATCATTTGTGTCTTGTCATGTCCCTAATATGTGGAATAAATTGCATTGTGATCACAGCTGTCAGTTTTGGTGTTTCACTTTCTACAAACAGCAGTGTATTTGTAAATAATCAGTCGAGTTTATGTACGTAAATATATATATTTGGGAATGGAGGTACTTCTGTGTATTTGGGGCTTGTCCTTTCTTCATCTACCAACCCTGGATTGTACATGTACAATTTAAGGAAAGTGAATAATAATAATAATAATAATAATAATAATAATAATAATATGAGACGCTCACTTTCCATGTTTTGGGCTCGATTCCAGCCACGGTCCGTGAACATTTTGCAACTCTTCAACGGAAGAGACTTTATCAGTTGGTTTACTGGCGCGTTAATGAACAATGTCTTAATACAGATATGATCGTCCTGAAAGGTTTCGCTTCTCATCTATAGGTGAACCCATGTTAAGAAAACAGTACTGATTTTATGACAACAAGGTTGCGATATCGTGCGGCTCTGTTCAACAGCATCACGGGAAAACGGAGGCACATGTATTTTGATGGAAGTCAGTAATTAAGTTCAAGATAAAAGGAGGAAGAAACGATGCTGAAAATTATTTTTTTATGAAATCTAGGGTACAGGGGTTGTAAAGGGGGGTGAGGGCTTTTTTAGATTTTTAAAACAATAAGGGTAATCTGCTGAACATACAAAAACTCAGAAGGGAATTGGAGAAAGGCAACAAAGCGATGACTCTTCCAGCCATTGTACTTCCTTCTTGCGAATGCATTTATGAAATAGAGAATGCTAAGTAGTTATTTTACTAACTCACAGGGAAAGAATCTCATCCTTTTTTCTTTCTTTCATAATAATAAATTACATTATCATATTCCTTTTCACGAGGAATTACGGATGTCTAAGAGGGTGTGTGTTCACTCCTTGTAGGTCCATAAGAGCAGTACTGTTTTCTTAACATGGAATAATCCATAGATGGAGTGAACTTGTGTAATCAGGACCGTGGCTCGTATTCATCACAATACTTAAAGGTCTGCTTTGATTATTTTATGAACTCTAACGATGGCTACTTTGTGAATAGCTTCCTGTCTTCAAAAGATCATCTTCCTAATCGGGGGCAGATGTGTTTCCCGCCACCGACAAATAGTTCTTGTATGGACAGGGTTTTCCATTAACAGATAATATTACCCGTGCCAACTAGACATTGACCGTCCCCACGGTCTATGATAGCTTTCCTCTCTCATAACTGGAGGACCCGGGTTCGATTCACGGCCAGTTCAAGGGTTTTTACAAAGATCTGAGGGTTGGTTCGAGGTCCACTCAGCCTACAGTGACTCCAAGAAGTATTCGTCTGTTAACCTACGTAAAGTTATGAGTTAAATTATGACGTCCAGATATGTTTTGCCTTACCGACGTAAATATAATCTAACGGTTGAGAATGTAAGGCTTTCATATTCGTTAAGAACAAGCCAATGGACATCAATAATCATAAGTTACTCCCATTACAAACGAACATCAGCGACATCTACCCTTCGTCCGCGTGCACTAATTAAAATATTGCAGGCAGCACGCGGTCCATCCAGGGAAGGCACCGACGTTATAGGGTGCAGGCGGTGTGTTAATGTTTGTGCAAGTCGTAGGGAAGATTGGGCCGCAAAAACAAGGAAACCACAGAGAAGGAACGCCGGATTGCAGGTAAATCTGATACGACATTAGTGAACTTCTCTGCGGGCCAATTACAACAGTAAGAAGCATAGTATACAGCTTTACTAAAACATAAAAATACCAAAATGTACCCCAAAAAGGCTGTCCACCTATCTTGACTGAGAAGTAAAAGCAGCTACTGGTCCGTCGAGTTAAAAGGGATCCAAAATTGAGTGCCCGGAACTCAATGTTCAGGTCGCAGATGAATTAGGGAAGACTCTCTTAGTGAATGTTCTCTACGCAACTGGCTTTCATGGACGAATAGCCCATAGAAAGTAATACATTAACAAAGTGAATAGAAAGAAGAGACGTACGTTTGCATAAACCATCATAAATAAGGACTTCGAATTCTGTAAAAGGATCGTCTTCACAGAAGAAAGTAAATTTAATATTTTCAAGTCGGATGGGAGAGTGATGTTTCGGAGGCAAAAGAACTGAGATGGAAGCACGGGACTTGACTGTACTGTCAATCACGGTCGGGGCTCCATACAATTATGGGGGTGCATGAGTGCGAGTGGTGTTGGGGACGTACACCCAACTGAAGGTATCTCGGAACACCGTGGATATATTCAGATTCTGAAGGACCATCTTGTCAAAAATGTAGAAGACATGGGCCTCTCATGGGACTGCACTTTCACCCAAGACAACGAACCGAAACACACGGCTCTCAATACCAGGCTGTGGCTACTTCATAATACACCACGCTATATGCAGACCGTACCTCAGTCACCGAATCTCAGTCCTATTGAGCATTTGTGGGATGATTTGGAACGAAACATACGACACAGACCTATTTCCAACCAGAAGGATTTGCAGGCAGCATTGTTGGACGAGTGGAAGGATATTACAAGAACCACGATTGAAATCCATGCCACGACGAGCGACAGAGGTTACTAAAATAAAAAGGTAGCCCAACGCACATACTGAACTCCAAAAGTAACATCGAAATCAGACGAGGGCACGGACGAATACTTCTTGGAGACCACTTTACGAACTGTTCTGTTGTTTTTGTCTGTTTTGTCAATTAACAGGGACAATTGTGCAGTGTTTTGTTTTTCCTTGTGGCTACTATGTTTTATACATATAAGCAATTAGCAGTTACCGGCGGCTTCGCTCGCGTGGATTTCGTAATTTGATAAAAGTAATCGTTCCTCGGTACTGTACTAAGACATTATCTGAAAATCCAAGTATAAAGACACGCCAAAGAACTGAGTTTCATTTACCCCAGAAAATCCTTGTAAACAACGTTTGTGTTATTGCCTTTTGGGGCTAAGATGACAATGGGACATAGAAGTGAACAAGAGAGAAACAGTCTTAACCTCAATCGAAAGAAAACAACACATGTTTCTTTATTTTAAAGGAGATTCCAAGTGCCTATTTCCACGTCTGTAACATCTTCAGTTGTTGAGATATAACTATCCCCATAAAAGGAATTCAACCCCTTTATCCGTCCTTGCCCCACGCTCACCCCAGCTTAGTGGACTTTCCGAAAACAAAAAAATACGTGTTTCTTTACTTTAAAGGAGATTACAAATTCCAATTTTTACGTCTGTAACATCTTCAGTTTTTTGAGATACAAGCATCCTCATAAAAAATATTCATCCCTTTTGTCATTTCTTTTCACCCCAGTAAAGCGCCTTTTCCGAAAACAAAATAATACGTGTTCCTGTATTTTAAAGGGCTTTCCAAATACCAAGTTTTCCTGTCTGTAACATGTTAAGTTTTTGACATATACTGTAGGTATGCCGGTACTCATTTTAAAAATTCACCCGCTTTTTCAATTCTTTTTAGTCCCTGATTCTCCGAAAAGAAAAAAATACGTGTTTATGTATTTTTAAAGGAGATTTTAAATACCAACTCTCACGTCTGTAACATCTTCGGTTTTTGAGATATAAATATCCTCATAAAATGAATTCAACTTCTTCTTTAAATATTTTCACTCACAATCCCCACCCCCTCCAAGTCGATATTCCGAAAACATAAAAATACGCGTTTCTTCATTTTTAAAGGAGATTCAAAATACCAATATACACGTCTGTAACATCTTTAGCTTTTATATACACTGACTGACAGAGCAAATGCAACACCAAGAAGGAGTGGTCAGACCTTTATGCCAATTGCAGGGTAGGCTGACGTCACTGAGGCATGCTCATGATGTGAAATGCGCCGCTGTGCTGCGCACGTAGCGAACGATAAATTGGACACGGCGTTGGCGAATGGCCCACTTCGTACCGTGATTTCTCAGCCGACAGTCATTGTAGAACGTGTTGTCGTGTGCCACAGGACACGTGTATAGCTAAGAATGCCAGGCCGCCGTCAACGGAGGCATTTCCAGCAGACAGACGACTTTACGAGGGGTATGGTGATCGGGCTGTGAAGGGCATGTTGGTCGCTTCGTCAAATCGCAGCCGATACCCATAGGGATGTGTCCACGGTGCAGCGCCTGTGGCGAAGATGGTTGGCGCAGGGACATGTGGCACGTGCGAGGGGTCCAGGCGCAGCCCGAGTGACGTCAGCACGCGAGGATCGGCGCATCCGCCGCCAAGCGGTGGCAGCCCCGCACGCCACGTCAACCGCCATTCTTCAGCATGTGCAAGACACCCTGGCTGTTCCAATATCGACCAGAACAATTTCCCGTCGATTGGTTGAAGGAGGCCTGCACTCCCGGCGCCCGCTCAGAAGACTACCATTGACTCCACAGCATAGACGTGCACGCCTGGCATGGTGCCGGGCTAGAGCGACTTGGATGAGGGAATGGCGGAATGTCGTGTTCTCCGATGAGTCACGCTTCTGTTCTGTCAGTGATAGTCACCGCAGACGAGTGTGGCGTCGGCGTGGAGAAAGGTCAAATCCGGCAGTAACTGTGGAGCGCCCTACCGCTAGACAACGCGGCATCATGGTTTGGGGCGCTATTGCGTATGATTCCACGTCACCTCTAGTGCGTATTCAAGGCACGTTAAATGCCCACCGCTACGTGCAGCATGTGCTGCGGCCGGTGGCACTCCCGTACCTTCAGGGGCTGCCCAATGCTCTGTTTCAGCAGGATAATGCCCGCCCACACACTGCTCGCATCTCCCAACAGGCTCTACGAGGTGTACAGATGCTTCCGTGGCCAGCGTACTCTCCGGATCTCTCACCAATCGAACACGTGTGGGATCTCATTGGACGCCGTTTGCAAACTCTGCCCCAGCCTCGTACGGACGACCAACTGTGGCAAATGGTTGACAGAGAATGGAGAACCATCCCTCAGGACACCATCCGCACTCTTATTGACTCTGTACCTCGACGTGTTTCTGCGTGCATCGCCGCTCGCGGTGGTCCTACATCCTACTGAGTCGATGCCGTGCGCATTGTGTAACCTGCATATCGGTTTGAAATAAACATCAATTATTCGTCCGTGCCATCTCTGTCTTTTCCCCAACTTTCATCCCTTTCGAACCACTCCTTCTTGGTGTTGCATTTGCTCTGTCAGTCAGTGTATATAAGTATCCTCATGCAAGTAATTCAACTAATTTTTCAGTTATTTCACCCCCTTAATTGGATTTTCCGAAAACAAAAGAAGACGCGTTTCTTTATTCTTAAAGCTGATTCCAAATACCAATATCTACGTCTGTTACTTTTTAGTTTTTGAGATATAAGTATCCTCATACAAATAATTCAATGAATTTTTCAATTCATTCACCCTCCTCCTTAAGTGGATTTTTCGAAAACAAAAGATTGCGTGTTTCCTTACACTGAAGAAGATTCCAAATACAAATTTTCATGTCTGTGACATCTTCAGATTTTGAGGTATAAGTTTCCTCATAAAAAGAATCACTCCACCCTTGTTGATTCCGCCCTCCCCCCAAATGCGTCTTTCTTTATTTTTAAAGAAGATTCCAAATACCAGTCTTGACGTCTGTAACCTTTAGTATTTGAGATATGAGCATCGTCAAAAAAGAATTCAATAAATTATTTTCGCCTCCTTTCACCCTCCCACTTAAGTGAATTTTCCGAAAACATAAAAATAAGCGTTCCTTTATTTATAAAGGATATTACAAATACCAATTTTCATGTCCGTAACATATTCAGTTTTTGAGAAATATGTATCTTCATAAAAGTTTTTAACCCCCTTTTCACCTCTTTTAATGGGATTTTCCGAAAACTAAAAAATACGTGTTTCTTTATTTTTAAAGGAGATTGCAAATGCCAATTTTTACGTCCGTAAACTTTTAAGTTTTTGAGATATGGATATACTCATTTAAGCAATTCACCCCCTTTTCACCCCCTTAGCGACGGAATATTCTAAAATCCTCCTTAGTGAGCACCTACACTCCAATATAAATGTACCTCCAAAATTTCATTTCTTTATATTGAGTAGTTTTGGCACGGCGATGATGAGTCAGTCAGTCAGTACATGTTCTTTTATATATGTATATAGATATATATACAGTTCGTTGTCAGAATTTGCAGTTTTCAATAAATCATTTTGCATTGTTTTCTATCAGAGCGACGAATACTTTCTGGAGCCATTGTACATGATTCCAACTGAGGAGATACCTGACGGTGAGATAGCGGCGCAGACGATTCGTCGCGCTGACTACGTCGCAGCTCGTAATCTCCAGACCTTCGTATCGAACAGCGGTCGCTTGGTAGGCCAAGGTTGATAAGGGCTGTCACGCCATTGGTGGGTGACTAGATATTATGTGGCGCTATCAACGATATCAGCTTTCGCGTCCTCGAAGTGGGAAGGGTTTGAACAAAGGTCATAACCCCGTGTTTATTCGGTTTCAGACATACTGTCGTGCATGTCTTCGGCACGGTCTGCAACTACAAGTCCATGATTATAATGAGCTAGGTTGCTTTTAAGTGCAAGAGGCCCATTTGTTTACTGCTCCGTCCTATTTTACTGTGGAATTGTCCCTAATGTGCCCTAATATATAGGAACATACAATCACACAATGACTAGCCCCGCTGTCTAAGGATAGTGTTCCTGCTTCATACCCTGAAGACCCACGTTCGATTCTAGGCCAGGTCACAGATCTTTTTTTTACTTGGATCTGAGGACTGGTTAGAAATCCACTCGATCGTAGCTATCCGCTTGCATTCGGGAGATATTGGGCTCGAACCCTACTGTCGACAGCCCTTAAGATGGTTTTCTGTGGTTCCCCATTTTCACACCAGGCAGATGCTGGGGCTATACTTTAATTAAGGCCACGGTCGCTTCCTTCTCCTTTCCTATCCTATCGTCACCATAAGAGATATCTGTGTCGATACGACGTAAAGCAATATTTTTCTAAGTCAACTCAGCCTAACTAATTACTCCTGGGAAGCTACCTGACCGTGAGATACTGGCCCCGGGCTAGAATGCCATGAATAACGACGAGAAGGATTCGTTGCTCTGACCACGCGCTACCTGGAAACTGCAGTCTTTTGGGTTGAACGGCTGTCGTTTGGTAGACCAAGGCATTAGGCACAATAAAACTGTTAAAAATTTAAACCTTTTTAGATTCGTACCCCTTCTCTAGTTGTAACTGAGGGCCGTACAAGCACCTGCTATGCTCTACGTTCCGTCAGAGATCATATACTGCTCATTTATCCGCCTGAGCAGCATCACTGCTCAGTGAGCAAATTGTGACAAGGGTAGGAAGTATCGAGCTATTGTACCTCCTGCTGCTGCTAGAAATAAGGAGGGACGCTACTTGGAATGGGAAAATATTCCATTGTGTGAAGAAAGAGAACATATTCTATTCCTCTCAATTGTATTTCTGAGAAACTTTCTTATAACAGGCAATTTTTCATTGGTCAGTTTGAAATGGTGATGTAGTGGCGTGTTGATTGATCCCTGCTTTATACGCGGTTTGGGTCATGTAGCTGTCAGCCTTCATTCGGGAGACAATAGGTTCGTATCCCACTATTGGTAACCCTGAAGATTCTTTTCCAGTTATCTCATTTTCACACAAGGCAAACGCTGGAGCTGTACTTTAATTAAGGCCACGGTCACTTCCTTCCCGCTTCCAAGTCCTAACTCTGTCCTTTCCCCTCGTCGCCATAAGACCTATCTTTTTCGGTGAAACGTAAAACAAATAAATACCTTTATAAAGAGTTGTAGGTGCACTTGTCCCCAATTACGCCGCCATTATGCAACACCGTTATCAATCCTGAAGATTCTCGTAGTTACTTAACTGGAGTGCAGTCAGTTTTCTTTTTCAATATTGGCTTTTACGACACACCGACTCGGAGAGGCAGCTCCGCTGCTGACATTCTCCAACTACTCATAGCCTGTTCGTGGCTAGCCACCTTTTTATATCCTGATGATGGAGTACTAGTACCTTCGGGGCTCGGCCGGTGTGGGAACATTCTTGTTTCATGCTCGAGAAGTCGCACGGGGAAACCAGGCGAACGGAACAGGAGGAGAAGACTCGACATGTCCTCGGGCCGTTTGGAAAGTCCCGGGTCTGGCTCATTCGTCTCTTCCAGGAAATACCCGTGGGGACTATGAAAAGGGCTGACACTTATAAACTGTAGATCAGATATTCCTGTAATTTTGTATTTCACCAGTAACCAGTTTACCCTTCGTAATTCTACGGCACTTGAGATAATTTAATTCTGTCTGGTGTCATTGAGTGCACCACCAAAGATTGTGTAAGTTTTTCAGTCTGTCGAAACACGAAATGTAACATTTAGAACACTATAACGTACCTGTAAAAAACTAGGTTTACAAGTTATGTTAACTGTGTCAACACTTATAAAATGGCTTCCTTCTGAAAACCAACAACAGTAATGCGAAGTGTTGTTTACCACATCAGCCGAGTTCGAAATCGAAGCCGTGATTTGTGATCATCAGCCGGACACACCACGAGAGGATTTGACGTGCCCACACCCGACACCTCAAAATCTGCAGGCTGAGCAGCAGTCACTTGGTAGGCCAAGGCCCTTTGCGCCATGGAATTTGGTTTCGTTTGGTTTGGTAGTAGTTACGTTGACATGCAGAGAAAAGCACAGGATAGGGCGGCATGGAGAGCTGCAACAAACTAGTCCATCAACTGATGACCCAAATAACAACAAAGGTAATGAATTCGTCGCCATAAGACCTATCTGTGTCGGTGCGACATAAAGCAACAAGCAGAAAAGGTAATGAGTAAATAATAATAATAATAATAATAATAATAATAATAATAATAATAATTGAACCGACTCCATTTTCCTCCGCGAGTCCTCCACTTCTTTCTATTCAATAGTCTTCTTTATCTTGAATCCGTTGCCACTCGTTTAAATATTATCTTTAATTTCTCCTATCTGTGTATTCCTTGATCTGCTCCTTAGTTTATTGTTGTTAATCGCTTTTCCCAACCATTCCTCTGCTCTTCACTTTGTTTGTCCATTAGATGGTCAAACATCCCTAATCTTTGACGGAAAGATTGCTCTATACATTATATTCTTTCTTAATCTGTATAGCTTCCAGGGTTGGCGTTTCCCTCAGACTCAGCGAGGGATCCTATCTCTACCGCCTCTAGGGCAATGTGCTGGAGCGTGAGATTTTGGGACGGGGATGTAACTGGGGAGGTGGACTAGTACCTCGCCCAGGCAGCCACACTTGCTATGCTAAACAGGGGTGTTGTGGAGGGATGGGAAGATTGGAAGGGACAGACAAGCAAGAGGGAAGGAAGTGACCATGGCCTTATGTTAGTTACCATTAGGCATTTGTCTTGAGGAGAAGTGGGAAACCGCGGAGAACCACTTCGAAGCTGAGTTGGGAATCGAACCCCTTCTACTGAGTTGACCTCCCGAGGTTGAGTCCTCGTACCATTCTTCAAATTTCGTGACATAGCCCGGGCCTTGAGGGATGGCAGCTAATCAGACTAAACACTACACCACAGAGTACATTGCCGAGTGAAATTATATTTAGCTTGTCACTAATGCAGATGTAAAGATTGGAAGGGATAGACAAGGAAGAGGGAAGGAAGCGACCATCCCGACATTTGCCTGGAGAAGAAGTGAGAAACCACGGAAAACCCATTTGAGGATGGTTAAGAAGAGAATCGAACCCATCTCTACTCGGTTCACATTCCGAGGCTGAGTGGACCCCGTTCCGGCCTTCGTAGCATTTTTCAAATTTCTTGGCAGAGCCGGCAATCGAACCCGAGCCTCCGGGGGTGGCAGCTAATCACGCTAACCACTACACCACAGAGGCGGACTTTAAAGTAAAACACGTCGTTAAATGTAGTTCGAATGTGCGATTATGATATTAACGACAATGTAAAACAACGAGCGTGACTTGTAGTTTTCTTGGGGCTTACTCATATCTCTACTGGTTAGAGTACAGCTTTCAAGGATGAATATGATGGTAATTTTGTGAAGTACCAGTCTCACTCTTAAGCCCGTATTCACCAACGTGAATAAAAGCTTTTTTTATCTAGTGGGTTAACGTCTTACCGACACAGATATGTTTTATGGCGTCGATGGGATAGGAGTTGGAACGAGGCGGCCGTGGCCTTAATTAAGGTACAGTCCCAGAATTTGCCTGGTGTGAAAATGGACAACCACGGAAAACCATCTTCCGGGCTGCCGACAATTGGATTCGAACACACTATCTCCCGGATGTAAGCTCACAGCTGCTCGTCCCTAACCGCACGGCCAACTCGCCCGGTGTAAAAGCTTTTATCTTCGTTTAAAGCTAAGAAAACTGAGAAAAAAATGTAGGCCTAAATTTGTATTCAGCAATATCATGTCGGATAATGGGCATTATCCTGGTTCAAAATTTTAGCGGAAAAAGGCCGCCCGGTAAAATAGGAAAGCTGATGTAGTAGCCTTTGAAGATGGCAGCTCGTAGGCGACTGGACTATTTAACGGAAAGTGAAAATCGCAACGACGAGGAAATTTACTATTATTATTCAATAAATCATCCTCGGTGGATACATTGAAAACTAGAATGGCACTGATTTAAACAGATTTTAGGTTATCTAAAGCAGTCTTATCTATGATCGAACATAATTTGGAATTCCCAACACACTACTAACACTACTACTAAAATGTTTTCATTCCTACCCTGAAGGGGGAGGCGGGCCTCTTAGACGGTGACGCCGTCTCTCAGGCCGGGAGATTTGTTACGGTGAAGCTGCTCGGAGAAGGTGAGGGGGGTTAGCGGCAGTAGCCTATACTAGGAACCGTCCCGGCATTCGCCTTAGTGCAGGAGAATGGGAAACCACAGGAAACCATTCTCAGGACAGCCGACGGTTGGGGCCAGCCATGAGGTCCAGTCCTGCCCGTCTCCCGTATGCAGAGGCGTAGAGTCACGGTAGAGACGTGGCCACGTATGAGCGAGCATCTACCGACCGTAAGATGAATTCTCGATTTAGATTATATCCTGTATGGGTGATGATTGTACGAATAAAAACCTGCAACCTGTTTTCCAGTCATTGACCGGGTCAGGGAGGATAGGAACTGTGCCGGCTGCCGAAGCCTGTCGCACTCCTCTGGGGCAATGATTTATGACTGACAGGATGGCGTGTCAGATGCGACCGGCGTTGAGAAGCAAATTGTCATTTAATAAGCTTTGTCATCACCCAAGATAAGGTAAGCTAAATCCGAACTAGAAAAAGTTAGAAAAATGGCCAAATATTGAGAACTCTGCTTAGGGGGTAGGGAATGAAATTGTCTTTGTTTTGTTCAACTACTAAACCGCACAACTGTGCGTAACACTGAATTAGTCACTGGGAAATACAACCTATACAGCTCTTTACGGAGAACAATTCGAACTATTGCATGAAAGGCTCACAAATAATAACAAATGAGTACATTTCTTACGAAAGTTTAAACAAAACATACATTAATTCACACACTCACACACGCGCGCGCGCACATAATATCTAAACCCAATTCAAGAACTCGTTGAAATATGTCAGTGCAATGTATAATTTGGAATGCCATAAACCGAGATATTCCTTCACCAAAGAAAACATAGATGGGTCATAAATAAAGAGATATTTCAAGGACAAATTCCTAAAACTCTGTACAACCAAGTAATCTGCTGAATACTAGAATAGCACAAGTTCGGTTACATTTTAACAAGGATTATTTGTTTTACAGTTAACTGATCTGTAAGTACAGCTCTTGGGGATCATCAGACCAGTCCCTGGATTTTCGGGAAACAGATATGACAGAGCAGCATCTTCAGTTGCTTTTCAAAAACTGTCCTGTGAAGTACCAGTACGGAGTGCAATGTCATTTCAACAAGTCCTATAAGCAGCTGCTGCCCCTACTTTATGTAACACTTCTGGGGGAAACTCGTTGCCTTACAACACGAAATATGCTTATGCGTTTACGTCTTTTCCTAAAATATGTCCATATTTCAAGCTGCGTTTCCATTTCTGGGAGGAGGTACCAAGCAGGTTAGGTCAGTGCGTTGCAGCACGACTACCTACAGCTATACGTACTTCGGTAGGCTGCTGGGTTCGAATACCCCGTTGGCCATCCTCGAAAATGGTTTCTCGTGGTTTCTCATCTTCATCTTCAGGAAAATGCCTTGATGGCACCTTCCTCCAATTTCTAGCACGTGCAATTACACTCACAGGCAACACCCTCACACAGCATACATCCTCGGACACTCCTGGCACTAAAAGCCAGATGCTAAAAAATAAAATGTTAATCAATCAACGATTTGTTGTGTCTTCTAGTGAGGAGTGTTGTAGCAGGTATAGGCCCTACATAGAATAGCTGACATTGGAAACGCCATGCCCATGCGTGAAGCTGGTGGGTCTAGGCCTGATCTTCGTACAGAGGACCGTGCAGAGGGCCCCCAGCAGTAATACTCGCCAAATCGCGGCAGTGGTAGGAGTGCACCGTCCTACGAACATAACTGGAAGACCGGCCACATCAGTATCATTTGCGGTGTGTTCAGCACTATTGGAAATAAATTATGCACCGCAGATAGCCTTCTGTGAATAGATCCATCCTCAACCCTGAGACTTCATGAATCATATTTTGTTCACAAATGAGGTCTCGTTTACGAGGAATGGCAGCTTCAGTTTGACAACAACCGAGCTCGATAGCTGCAGTCGCTTAAATGCGGCCGGTCTTCCAGTATTCGGGAGATAGTAGGTTCGAACCCCACTGTCGGCAGCCCTGAAGATGGTTTTCCGTGGTTTCCCATTTCACACCAGGCAAATGCTGGGGCTGTACCTTAATTAAGGCCACGGCTGCTTCCTTCACACTCCTAGGCCTTTCCTGGCCCATCGTCGCCATAAGACCTATCTGTGTCGGTGCGACGTACAGCCACTAGCAAGAACAAGGAATATTACCTCATTTTCTGAGTGAGTCAGTGGGGAAAGTGATCTAATAGCTATCCTTGATATAGGCGCTCAGCAATACTCAATAGGAATATGGCCCTTGTTTGTAATCGCTAACATGCGAATACGTGAAGGACAAGGGTTATCATGCTCTGCGAATAGAACTACGTGTTGCCCTCCTTCCTTAAGCACGAGAATAGTCCATGAACTGAGAATAGGCCTATATTTTCATGTTGTCTTAGTATCGAGTGGACCGGAACTACAGTTGTGGAGCCACGGAAAATCATCTTCAGGGCTGCTTACGGTGAGATTCGAACTCGCCATCTCCCCAATGCAAGCTCACAACTACGCGACCCTAACCGCACGGCCAACTCGCTCGGTCGGAAGCGTCTAACAGACCTCACCAGAGGGCACGTTACTGTATGTCAGAGGTAATTGGGGCATCATTACCTGACACAGCACTTCCCTGGAATCAGGAAGATCATCATCATCATCATCATCATCATCATCATCATCATCATCATCATCTCCTAATGTTAATGTAGGGTTGGCAGAGAATCCAGGCTCATCTTCGGGCCTTGGTCGGAGGTTTAATTTCGGATCCTGTTCATCTTACCCTGCTGTGGTCATATCGAAATCGCCGGGATTCGAAGCCGGGACACTCCGATTTGAAGTCGATTGGTAGATTGCTTTTTGACAGACGTTTGTACTGAAGTCTTCTAATAAATGAGAAGTTCAGTGGTTCGCTCCACGTTTCAACCTATTCATTATTCTCCGAAACTTTCTTCCTATAACTTGCATGGACAGGAAATATTTGCATTACTCAGTGGAAAAAGGAAAGACTTTGCACAACGGCATTTTCTGCTTTTGTATTCTGAAACTAAAATAAACCGTCTCTGCAAGCTAAATAGAACATCAAAAGTAAATGAAACAAGCGAAAGAAGCGGCCGTACATCAGTCTATCAAGCTGGCGGGTTGCCGGTTTTCCTAGTGCGAGTTCTGTGTGGATTCTAGAGCAAAAGCTAGCAACAGTAGCACTTGTGATTCGGTCGTTAACAACGAAATGTCACAGCTGACATGCACTTAGAGATAAACATCCTGACTGTCACTACTCACCTCTGTCCATTGCCAGTAAAATTGAAATACATTAAAATGAAGAGGGTAATTGAATAATTGGGTGGTACGCTGTCATTACCATGCAAGTCGTAGCTCAGCATCTTGTTCTAGGAAGGGAGACAGAAAGGTGGCGAAGAGAAGTGGAATCTCTTAGGGGATGAAAGGAATCAATTGTATCGCCCAGAATACACTCAACCACTGAACGGGTAACCGGGTTTTCAGATCTGTATTCCGGGAACTCGGGTCCCTTCATAAACCCCAGTTCTGCTGCGTGGTCGTCCTCATATCCGAGTGACTAGGCCTACTTAATAAATGTGGTAGGCATTATCACAAGGCGTTTTACTTACGAAAAATGTTTTGACACATGTTTATCGAGGTACTGACCAGTGAATGCTGCTGAGGATCAGACTGGGAGGACCTGCTATACTAAACAGGGGTCTTGTGGAGGGATGGGGAGATTGGAAGGGATAGAGAAGGAAGAGGGAAGGAAGCGGCCGTGGCTTTAAGTTAGGTATCATCCCGGCATTTGCCTGGAAGAGAAGGGGGAAACCACGGAAAACCACTTCGAGGATGGCTGAGGTGAGAATCGAACCCCACCTCTACTCAGTTGACCTCCCGAGGCTGAGTGGACCCCGTTCCAGCCCTAGTGGGCCCTACCACTTTTCAAATTTCGCGGCAGAGCCGGGAATCGAACCCGGGTCTCCGGAGGTGGCGGCTAAGCACACTAACCGCTACACCACAGAGGCTGCAAACATTAATTATCAATATCTTCAGGATTTATGACAATATAGAAAAAGATAATGAGATATTCATTTCATGTGCGAAAAGGCTAGAATGAAGGCGTACTACACAGGGCTGAGTGGTTCAGACGTTTGAGGCGCTGGCTCTCTGACCCTAAGCTGGCAGGTTCGATCCTGGTTCAATCCGGTGGTATTTGGAGGTGCTCAAATACGTCAGCCTCGTGTCGGTACATTTTATAGCACGTAAAAGAACTCCTGCGGGGTAAAATCCCGGCAACCGAGCTCGATAGCTGCAGTTGCTTAAGTGCGACCAGTATTCAGTATTCGGGAGATAGTGGGTTCGAACCCCACTGTCGGCAGCCCTGAAGATGGTATTCCGTGGTTTCCGATTCCCACACCAGGCAAATGCTGGGGCTGCACCTTAATTAAGGCCACGGACGCTTCCTTCCCACTCCTAGCCCTGTCCTGTCACATCGTCGACGTAAAGCAACTTGTAAAAAAGAAAAAATTCCGGCACCTCAGCGTCGCCAATACTGGGCGAGTTGGTCGTGCGGTTAGGGCTGCGCAGCTGTGAGCTTGCATCCGGGAGATAATGAGTTCGAACCCTACTGTCGGCAGCCCTGAAGATGGATTTTCGTTGTTTCCCATTTTCACACGAGGCTGTACCTTAAATAAGGCCACGTTCGCTTCCTTCCCACTCGTAGGCCTTTCCTATCCCGTCGTCGCCGTAAGACCTATCTGTGTCGGTGAGACGTAAAGCCAATTAAACAAAGCGTCCCCAAAACCCCAAAATGTATTTAGTGGAACGTCAAGCAAATAATGATAGTAGTAATAATAATAATAATAATAATAATAATAATAATAATAATAATAATAATAATAATAATAATAATAATTCGTCGCCATAAGACCTATCTGTGTCGGTGCGACGTAAAGCCCCTAGCAAAAATAATAATAATAATAATAATAATAATAATAATATACTACGCTTCACCACATTTATTTAATAAATTGTTTTATTTATATATTTATTTAGTGTATAGCTTTTAATGCCGATAGTGTCCGGGGTCATATTCGGCTCGCCGGGTGCACTTATTTCTATTTGACGCCCATGGGCAACCTACGCGTCTGGGTGTGAGATGACAGTAATTCCAAAGTGAAAAGGTGAAATCCGTTTCCGCACATAGCCCACTCCTGTCGAATAACACGAAGGATTTTGCTCAAGGATAAAATCCTCATCAGACGGACAAATCACCATCAACAGCGCAATGTGCCCTCACTCCATATGAAGTCCGGCTCCACGGCTAAATGATTAGAGTGCTGGCCTTTGGTCCAGAGTGTTCCGTATTTGATTCCCGGCCCGGTCGTGGTTTTTAACCTTAATTGGTTCATTCCATTGGCCCGGGGGCTGGATGTATGTGCCGTCTTCAGCATTAGAATTAATCATAGTTTGGGCCCATCCTCAAAGACGCGCAGGTCGTCACACTTTTATTATTGTTATTATTATTATTATTATTATTATTATTATTATTATTATTATTATTCATGGTGTGTGTTACTGTAGTCACGTTCTAGTTCGTAAAACATGAGCAACGATTGAGTCACCTAGTAAGTGGTCCTTTGATCCTGGATACCAGTTGCTACGGAATGTTTTTTTTTTTGCTATGGGCTTTACGTCGCACCGACACAGATAGGTCTTTTGGCGACGATGGGATAGGAAAGTCCTAGGAGTTGGAAGGAAGCGGCCGTGGCCTTAATTAAGGTACAGCCCCAGCATTTGCCTGGTGTGAAAATGGGAAACCACGGAAAACCATTTTCAGGGCTGCCGATAGTGGGATTCGAACCTACTATCTCCCGGATGCAAGCTCACAGCCGCGCGCCTCTACGCGCACGGCTACGGAATGGGAGGTGGCATCTCGGACATATTCTGACTCATTTCTCTCCTTATGCTCAGGCGGCTAGAATTATACGATCCACCTCTGGTCCCTAACCCGCTAAAGGAGAGATCCTCACTTGGACTATGTGTAAGTAGGGTAGCATCCTGCTTCATGAATTTACACAGCTCGGAACTTTTTAAGCAAGCCTCGGACCTATGGGAGTAACGGAGTCCCACTCTCATTTGCACAGAGGCATGCAGACTGAACGCTGAAAGGCATAACGGTCTATAATGATAATGTATGCATGTATGTATGTTATTATTGAAAAATCAAAATCCACAACCTGTTTCCAGTCATTCGAATGAATGGAATGAAGCCCCATCTATCAGAGAGGATAGGAATTGTGCCGGCTGCCGAAGCCTGTCGCACTCGTCTGGGGCAATGATTAATGACTGACAAATGAAATGAAATGAAATGATAGTGGAGAGAGTTCCTGGAATGAAAGATGACAGGGAAAATCGGAGTACCCGGAGAAAAACCTGTCCCGCCTCCTCTTTGTCCAGCAAAAGTCTCACATGTATTGACCGGGATTTGAACCACGGAATCCAGCGGTGAAAGGCCGGCGCGCTGCCGCCTGAGCAACGGAGGCTTCTATGTATGCTATTTTTAAAAACTTATTTTATGTCCACGTTGGAGCACTGAAATCAATCTACATACAGTCAAGTCTTATGAATATTGGTTACAGATTTGGTTGATGTTTCTTCTTTTGTTCCCAGAAATGTTTCATTCTCTCTGACCTGGCTGCCCGTTCTTCGTCAGTTATGTTGTACTGTTTGCGTGTATAGGTCCTCAGTTTAAGTCTCACGTCGTTATATCTTAGGATCCTCTTTTCTTCTCTTCTCTGTTTTCAATTTGTTGCATTGTCAAGCCTAATTCATTTAAATGTTCTTGGACTTCTTTGAACCAGTGATTTTTAGTTTTACTTTTCCTATGTATGCTATTATTATTATTATTATTATTATTATTATTATTATTATTATTATTATTATTATTAGACGACTTTGGAGTGGCCTAGGCGTGCTCCCACAGTACAACAGACCCTTCCCCCTATATCAAGGGCTTAAACATCACATCAACATCGTCAGCATTTCAATGCTAACATTTTATGTAAGAAAGAGTTTCATGTGGTATGCTTGTACGTTCTGTTCCTGTGTGTTTAATGAACTATGTTGAATTGTAGAAAATGAGTTCTAGCAAGGAAATAAAGTGTTCCCGGACCCATCTCCATAGAACATATTTTCTTCCCCTGCGTGCGAGGAATGGGTCCTGAAAGTTTGGCCTACATTATTATTACACTCTGTATATATATTTTGTTATTGAATTAACATCGCACTAACTCAGTTAGGTCTTATGGTGACGATGGAATAGAAGCGACAGTCCCAGTATTTGCCTTGTGTGGGATGGGAAACCACGGGATAACATTAATATTTCTGCCGACGATGGTCTTCGAATCCACCATCTTCCGAATGCAAGCGTAGAAGTAATTGTTAATGGAATGCTGTCATATTTAGATGGAAGTTAAGGTTTAAATTTAATGACAGTTAGAGTGGGAAAATAGTATTCTCGGGATTTCAGCCAGATAAGAGATTTCAAACTTAAAAAGCACTTATCCTCTCTCCCCACCCCCACCTCTAAAAAAACAGGAAAGTTGTCTACGTTACTGGTGCTTCTTGATAGTAATCAAGATGTATTCTGTGTTTCTTTTAGAGGCAGCTAGTGAAGGGAAACACTACCTTCAACGCATTTCTTCTGCCTGAACAACCTAAGGTTGACCCTGAGCCTGTTCGTCTGTCCATGACCAGAGACCTGTGGCTGGAGGACGACGCAAAGGAGTACTGGGCCTTCTACTTGCTCAAGGGTTCCGCCATCACCGTGTCGACATGTGTTCGGTAAGTACACGAATAATACTATTTACTGCTAGGACGCTCTGTGTAAACGTTACATCCTTCGTGCCAGGGAGTAAGAGTATGTCATGTTACGGGAGGTTATCCCAAAAATTAAGTCTCATATTTTTTATAAACACAATGAACCATTTATTTCCATAATATAAAATAATTTTAAAGGTTGAACATTTATGTATTCTTCTACACCAGACATCGGCATTCAGCGACTTCTGTGTATGGGCGCACATTGCTGCTCCGAGCTCAAGCCGGTTGGGCAGTAGAACATATGAGTCGAAATCTTCAGTCCCGAAATCTAACGCACTTCAAAATCATGCAGGCTGTATGTAGCTTCGGATATCGAGGATGAAAATTTCACAAAATACAGTATATGGAAAGTCTCTCCTGTCTCTACAGTGAATTTCGTCGACAATTCACACACCTACATTCTTTAGAAAGAGACTTTCTGCTATTCTTTACACCATTTTCTTTAAATATTGATGACGTCCCTGGAGATGTACAACTAGAAGTCATTGATCTGATGTGTGATCCTACACTGAAAGTTAGTTTTAGAACTTCAAGTACATACATTTTTGAATTCTATAAACATTTACCGCAAGACTGCTTCCCTCGTCTCCATCAAAGGGATGCAAAGATAATTTCTATGTTTGGAACGACGTATTCATGTGAGTAACATTTTTCAATCATGAAAATAACAAAATCACGGATGCGATCCACACTCAGCGACGAGCACTTGAGAAATGCGCACAAGTGCAACCAGAGGTTTATCACCGGATATAGAACGACTAGCAAAATGTAAAAAGAAAAACAGTTACCGCGTTTAGCACTGATAGTGATTGTGTAAAAATAAATGCATATTTGTTTTGTAGCTCTCGTGACAGAAAGCATCTATTTTCATATGAAGTTGTTTGAACTTGCTAGCATTATAGTACAAAATGGTATACAAATTGTGTTTTGTGTCGTACCTACCAGAATTTAAACTTTCTTAAACCAAAGTATTTATTACGTTTGTTCATTGTACAATTGTTACGTTTTGATTATGTTTATAAACTTCATTCATGTACTGGTAGTAAATATTTCAGTTCCTATCAGTCTAAAATTTTCTCTACATTTTGCCTTTATTCCACATTCTGCTCTACGTTCTGTAAACCCACAGTATAATGACGCACGCACCACAGGTCGTCCTTTTGAGTCGCGCGCCCTGTTGCGATCAGACAGAGCCCACTGCTGCTCACCTGGACACACCTCCGTTGCACGCGCGCCGACTCCTCTTCTACACAATCACCATTTCGGTCGATGCATTTTTGTAGACGTGACAGTTTTTGTACGCCTATGTATTACCAGCTCGCCGCCATGCCGTTGAGGAAGCGATGAACCTTATCTTCCACTTCATCGTCGGTGTTTGCTTGAATTATCACGGCTTGGGCGAAGAGGAATGATGCCACTTGCGTGATTGTTGTTTGGTCTTCACCGCTATGCAAATGTAAAGGACAACGTTTTGGACTCGGCTGTCTCGGGTGAAGGAACATGGGTTCCACTTCACACTTGAGATCAAACAACAATCACGCGAGTGGCGGCATCCCTCTTCTCTCAAGCTGCGAATATTCAAACACCGACGACGAGGTGAAAGATGAGGTTCAACGCTTCCCCAACGGCATGGCGGTGAGCTGGTATGATACAGGCATACAGAAACTATCACAGTGTCTACAAAAATGCATCGACCGGAAATGGTGAGTATGTAGAAAAATAGATAAATGTTCAGTCTTTAAAATGATGTAAATATTATAGAAATAAACGGTTCTTTGTATTTATAAAAAATGGGAGGCCTTATTTTAGCGATTACTCTCGTATATTGGGTCCTCATAGTACCTGTACATGTCACCGATTTAATTTTCATTAGTTAGCAGAAGAAAAAGAATTAAAAAATGAAGATACAATTTTCTGAAATATGTTGATGTAGGCCTTCTACAATATTAGGTCTAATACTGCCCCTGTTTATAAAACTTGAGAATTATGTCTTGAAATGCAGCTATTTTTGACTTAAACTCTAGTCCTGGCACGGAAGAAATAGCAAAAGAGGCAGGAATAGCCTTAAAATGCCACAAAATCAATTTCATACTCTACATTGCCATCTATATTTTAGATTTTCAGAAACGATTCTTTATATCAGATCTGGGTTAAATACAGGAAACTTTATTATTTCCGCAGAATGCCGATAATTGAAGATATATTCGAAAAATCCTGCCATTTATGTTCTAGGTATCGCAATATTGAATATTTAAAATAAAATAAAAATCTTGCTTGTAGTTTAACGCGATCGTGGATATCGCGATCATAACATAAAGACCTTCAGGTGCCGGGCTGAGTGGCTCAGAAGGTTAAGGCGTTGGCCTTCTAACCCCAACTTGGCAGGTTCGATCCTGGCTCAGTCCGGTGGTATTTGAAGGTGCTCAAATACGACAGCCTCGTGTCGGTAGATTTACTGGCACGTAAAAGAACTCCTGCGGGACTAAATTCCGGTACCTCGGCGTCTCCGAAGACCGTAAAAGTAGTTAGTGGGACGTAAAACAAATAACATTATTATTATTATTATTATTATTATTATTATTATTATTATTATTATTAGACCTTCAGGAATCCGAACCATTGGTATATATAAGTTTTCATTTCAAATATTCTACATGCATTGGCTGGGAATCAAACCGCATCCCACTTGACGAGAGTGTAATGACGATATCACTCGGCTATCACGTTCCATATATCTAAAATACAGTAGTTTGAAGCATTTCTGACACAAACTTTTATTATCATAACAGGTACAAAGGCCATCCAGAAATTAAGTTTCCCTAATTCTTTTCTTGTAAGGTAAATTTATTTAGCTGAGAAATACGAGCATGCGCTACAGATCTGGCGTAGCAATCATATACTGTGCAGGCCGGAGAAGTGTCTGGTGTCAGTAGCGTAGCAGCATTGGCTCGAAATGGCGGCTCGTATTCTTTCCCCCGCCGCCTGCGAGGTTCGGGCTGTGATAAAGTTTGTACGGACATTGCAACGGGCCATTCAAAACAAGAGGCGTGGAATGCTCACTGCAGCTGTTATGCTGATCCCTGGCAATGCTCACCCACATACGGCTCGACGCTCAGCGACAGTTCTGCGGGAGCTCGGCTGGGAGGCGTTTGATCATCCACCGTACAGTCCTGACCTTTGTCCCAGTGATTTTCATCTTTCCTTGTACGTCAAGAAATTCCTGACCTCCGGTCACCATTTTTACTCGGACAAAGAGCTGAAGACGAATGGCATGCGCTGGTTCCATTCCCAGGCGGCAGACTTCTACGACACAGACATACAAAAGTTGATCCCACGATATAACAGATGTCCCACTTCTGGTGGTGATTATGTTGAAAAATAGCTCCAGCATTGCCGTATCGGGTGCAAATAAAGTTTTTCAAGTAACAATGCTGTCTTTTTTTTAAAAAAGGAAACTTAATTTCTGGATGGCCCTCGTAGATAAAAAATAATACTTTCGGTGAGAATGTGTCGTACGTGTCTTCAGTTCGTAGACTGGTTTTGCAGCTCTCAAAATCACTTCATCCCGTGCTAACATGTCTGAAACTATCGCGTGTATGTCCACCGCTTAGTCCCGTTTCCTGATAGGGGTCGGGGTTTATCAAACAATCACATTCTGTATCTAATTTAACATGTCCATACCTTGCCACGTACTGTCTGCACTTCACTCCAAAACTCGTGGGTATCCCAAGAAGTGCCCTTTCATACTATTACTTCCGGTCAAATTTTGCCAAAATTGTTCTTCTTTTTCACCAACTTGATTCCACATTTCTTCAGTTGCGATTTGATCTCTCCATCTCCCAACAAACGTTCTTCTGTGGCTCCACATTTCAAATATTTCTATTCTCTTTCTTCCTGCACTGTATATTATCACTAAGCTATTTCACTTCCGTGCACTGTCATGCCTCACACAAACTTCTTCAGTAACATCTTTAGATATTAAGGCCTAAGGAGTGATGGAACTTTCAAATTGTCAACCGAATGCATCAGGATTAGATTCTGTACTTCGAGCATAGAATAGGAGCCTAATCCAACTACGCTTCACAGACGATCTTGTCTCCTCGATCGACAGAGTGGCTGCATGGTCTTCAACTTGCATTCGGGCGATAGTGGGTTCGAACCCCAATGTCGGTAGCCCTGAAGATGGTTTCCCGTTTTCATACCAGGTAAATGTTGGTGCTGTACCGGTCGCTTCCTTCCAACTCCTAACCCTTTCCTACCCCATCGTCGCCATAAGACGTATCTGTGTGGGTGCGTCGTAAAGCAAAATTGTAAAATTAGGAAAAGGGAAGAAAACGTTTCCTCGAATTGATTTACTGTAATGGAGAAATTTATTATCGTACCGGAGGACCCCGCAGCATTCGTTATAAATAGATCATGTCTTGTTTTGAAATTGCTCCATGCGCTGCCTGGGTACATTTAAAATGTTTACTTTTAGGATTTGTATTTCCTGTTAATTATGTGTGAAATGTTCTTTTTTTATATTTCTCTATTGTGACGTTGACTATTAATATACGAACTTAAAAAATGTTTTACATCGCACCGAGCCTTTATGGCGATGATGGGATATTTTTCAAATTACAAAAGTAAGTGATAACTGTATGTATTTACACGAAGCGCTATAGATATGAAATATAGGGTTCCAACTGTCATTGGAACTGTCACCAATCAGCCTAGAGACCCCCAAAACTGTAAATTCAGTACAGATATTTTGGACATTTTATTTCTCACCGTTTATAACCCGCATGTCGATGGAGGCTGAACGTGGATTCTACGCTAATATGAGTCGTTTCCGATTTTTTTTACTCGCCCCCACTCCACCCCTAGGGGTGCTAGGTATGTCTTACTCCCAGGGGCGTAGCCGGGGGGGAGGTTAGAACACCCATGGCATTTTTACAAAAATAAAATATACAGAAACAGAAAATAAACTAAATAAACATTCAGAGAGACAATTGTAGACCCAACAGATCTGTAATCACTTATAATGACAAGTCACCCGTACACCTTTCTACCCCCACACCACGGCGGTGCTTCTCTCCAGATAGTATCAACTCATATGTGTACCAAGTTTGGTTGAAATTGCAGGTTTGTCCGTAGTCTAATCGTTTAATTTCGCCGATAGGGTACCTTAGTAACCCGCTTAGTACAGAATTTATTGCGGGCTAGTGTAGGACTTCGCCTGCATTTACTGGAGGGTTCATTTAATGATTTGATTTTATGATTACACAAAGTTCAATGAACTTGGAGACCTATCAATGTCTCATAATTCACCAGCGAGTAATTCCGGTGAGATTAAATAAAAATTAAGCAAATCGGTCCGGTAGAACGGACTTACGGATTTGCGGAAGCTGTTTGTAGTAAATTATTTTAATATAGAGATTGTTAACTTTTTATCGTGTGTATCGTTTGCGTAACAGTTTTCATACATGAATGTCTTATTCTGCATTAGACGCGGAACATTTCTAGATTAGATTAAATTAATTTTATCTGACAAGATTGCGGCCATTATGCCCTCTCTTCTCATCAGGTTATCAAATACAATACTGCTACATTAAGAATGCAAATTAGTTATCTTACAATCATTAATACAGTAGGCTGATACAGCAATACAAAGAAAATTCCGTGCCATGTGCAGTCCAGTGGCAGTCTTAACCTGGCTTCACAGCCAGAGATGACCTGCAGATATTGGAGAATCACATGAGCAGCATAACGCCTTCCTCAGCCGTATTTCTCGACTGGATCCACTATCTTCCATATCAGCAACACTTGAGATTGAATGAAACACGTTTCAGCCCTCAGTCTACGTGTACAATTGACCGGGCGAGTTGGCCGTGCGGTTCGGGGCGCGCGGCTGTGAGCTTGCATTTGGGAAATAGAGGGTTCCAACCCCACTGTCAGCAGCTCTGAAGATGTTTTTCTATGGTTTCCCATTATCACACCAGATAAATGCTGGGACTGTACCTTAATTAAGGCCATGGCTGCTCCCTTCCCACGCCTAGACCTTTCCTACCCCATCGTCACCATAAAACCTACTGTATCTGTGTCGGTGCTTCGTAAAGCAAATTGTAAAAGTAAAAAATAGAAAAACTAGTAGAATCCTTGGACGTTCTGTGATCGAACTGAGGGTGACGTGCTTTTGAACAAATGAGTGGAAAATGTCTACTTCACCTGAGCAAAAATTTAGTCATTAATCTTGTCTGTGGGGCGGATGTTGTTGAACTGTCATATTTTTTCCCTTTGCATTAGGATGTTGCTAAGTAGTACAGAAATTCATTCTGCCGTATAACAATCGATAATAATACGTTTTTATTTTGCATTGTTTTGCGATTTGGGGTGATCAGTCATTATTTCAACTTTCAAGAAGGTTTTAGGTCATTTTCAGATCACTTTAATTTTTCTAATATATGCATGCATTCTTTGTCCGAATCATTGGCTGAAAGGTCAGCGTACTGTCCTTCGGTTGAGAGGGTCCCGAGTTCGATATTCGGCCGGGTCGGGGATTTTAATCGCAAAATTAAATATTCTGGCTCGAAGACTGGATGTTTATGTCAATCCCAACACTTTCCTTTTCATATTCATACAACACACCACACTACCCCCCACCATACAAAAAACGCAATAGTGATAACATACCTCGATATAGGGTTGCGTCAGGAAGGGCATCCTGCCGTAAAACAGGACCAAATCCCCATGAGACGCAGTTCGCATCCGCGACCCCACAACTGACAGCATAAAATATTATGCATTTCTCTTACTAACGATTAAATTTGCTAAATATCTTTCATCACCAAGAAAACTGATAAGCAATTGTTGGTGACTAAGGAAAGGTGAGTCTAGTGAACACAGTACAGAACTCTGATAATTAAGAGAAAGTATTTCTAACTTGCCTTCGCCCCCGCCCCTACAGCCATGTCACTCATCCCCGCGTACCTCAAGACCAACAACAAATGGAAACTAGAAAAGATTGGGAACAACATATATATACATTTCCGCTTCGGTACACAATTATCTTCCAAAGCAGCTCTGTGCAAGAAAAATGTCAAAAATGAAACCTCCACAAAATGTACTCTTAATTCAGCTTGTGAATTAATTTGTAAAATATGTTTGCAACAGGTAGGCTTGTTTTATTTTGTAAATTGTGCAGTGTTAAAGTGAGTGCAGAAAGGAAGTTTGTTGTAAAACAGCACATTAAACGAGAAAAACCTCCGAAAACTGAAAAGATTGCGAAGAATAACAGGTGTTCCTAGGTTCATCGGGGACAAATCAGTATGGCCATATGTATGCACATTTCTAACTAAATTAGGAGATAATTTATTCTGTAAAGACAAGAGATATGCAGTGAATATCCAGCAGGGATATCTTACGTGTAAAAGTATTGTTTGCCCTACAGTCACCAGAATTCAGTTTGGCCACAATTGGCACGTTCGATCCCGGCTCAGTCCGGTGGTATGTGAAGGTGCTCATATACGTCAGCCTCGTGTCGGTAAAAGAACTCCATGTAAAAGAACTCCTGCGGGACAAAATTCCGGCACCTCGGCTTCTCCGAAAAACCATCGAAAGTAGTTAGTGGGACGTAGAAACAATAACATGATTAAAAAAATTAAACAACTTGTACTAACTAACGATATCTTTCAGTAGATTTCTTGTATTTCTTTCACCTTCAGAACTGACTGTTTCCATACATAGATTCAATCATTTCTCTGGTCAATATTTTCACTGTTAACTGAGAAACATGATTATTTTCCTATTTGAAGTATTGCTTTCTTACTAAAGCCGGTAGAGGCATTTGTAACAGGTATTTTCATACCTTCTTTCTTCTTCCGATCAAAACCATAATGACGTAAATAAAACGCCGAGCTTGTTCGTGTATACCTTCGTTTCCTTACGCTCCATCACTAGCACTAGCGACACAGCCGGTAATTGAACTGAACCGGTATTTCCGTGCATTTCGCTTACCTCACCGCGCTAACTCACATTCTTTACGCAAATTCTCTCGCCTTGATGGAGTGATACATATTGCATCAATACAAACAAACGAATACGAATAATTTTAACATGTAGACTTCAATTCAGGTGTCTGTCTTTTCACGTGGAAAAGTAATATGCTGTATTTATATTCGAAGAGGTACATTGTTTTAGCAGATTGGATGTTTCATACATGTGCCAAACTTTTCTTTACAGTTTGTTTTACGTGGCACCGACACAGATAGGTCTTACGGCGACGATGGGATAAGAAAGGCCTAGGAGCGGGAAAGAAGTGGCCTGGTATGAAAATGGGAAACCACGGAAAACAATTTTCAGGGCTCCCGACAGCGGGGTTCGAACACACTCTCCACCGGATGCGAACTCACAGCCCCTAACGGCCAACTCGCCCGGTACGAATTTTTTTTTTTTGCTAGTGGCTTTACGTCGCACCGACACAGATAGGTCTTATGGCGACAATGGGATAGGAAAGGCCTAGGAGTTGGAAGGAAGTGGCCGTGGCCTTAATTACGGTACAGCCCCAGCATTTGCCTGGTGTGAAAATGGGAAACCACGGAAAACCATCTTCAGGGCTGCCGACAGAGGGATTCGAACCCACGAAACATTTTAAGCGAACATACATTATTCATGCATTCCCTCAGGAGGGTTATTTTCAAATTGTTTACTTCAGAGCAAAAGTGTTACGTGTTTCGAAACTCTTGTTTGAGTCATCAGTCTATAGACTGGTTTGATGCAGCTCTCCATGAAGCCTACCCTGTGCTAACCTTTTCATTTCTACGTAACTGCTGCATCATTCACCTGCTCTAATCTGCTTGTCATATTCATATCTTGGTCTACCTATAGCCGTTCTTACCACCTACATTTTCCTCAAAACCAAATGCACAAGTCCTGGGTGTCTTAAGATGTGTCCTATCATTCTTTCTCTTCTTCTCGTCAAATTTAGCCAAATCAATCTCCTCTCACCAATTTGATTCCGTATCTCTTCATTCGTGATTCGATCTACCCATCTCACCTTCATCATTCTCTTCTGTAACACCACATTTCTAAAGTTTATATTCTATTTCTTTATGAGCTGGTTGTAGTCCATGTTTTACTTCCATACAATGCCTCACACTAACGAATATCTTCAAAAACATATTTCTAATCTATGTCAATGTTCGAAGTGAGCAAATTCCTTTTCTTAAGAAAGGGCTTCCTTGCTTGTGCTAGTCTGCATTTTATGCCCCCTCCCCCCCCCCTACTTCTGCCATCGCTAGTTATATTGTGAAACAGTAACTCGCATATCGGGCGCATTAATCTGTCAATAATATTGTAGATTTTGAAGAACTATTAATAATGCTATTGGCTTTACGTCCCATTAACTACTTTTATGGTTTCCGGAGACGCCAAGTTGCGAATAAACCTACCGACACGAGGCAAACATGTAGGTATTTAAGCACCTTCGAATACCACCGGACTGAGCCAGGATCGAACGTGCCAAGTCGGGGTTAGAAGACCAGCTCCTGAACCGTCTGAGCCACTCAGCCCGGCCACACAGCTATCAAAACTTGCTTATCTGATTCAACTTAAAAATGTTGTAACTCTCACCGCGGACAGTTTTAGTTCCGAAAAAGAAAATAGTCGAGGTTGGACTGAAACAAGAGTGTGTAGATACATATTACGACAAAGCGAAAATGGTTGTCAGTTCTTCGGATTATCATATGTACCTCCATAATAGGCGTCTGAGACCGCCTCTGTGGTGTAGCGGTTAGTGTGATTAGCTGCCACCCCCGGAAGCCTGGGCTCGATTCTCGGCTCTGCCACGAAATTTGCAAAGCGGTACGAGGCCTGGAAGGGGTTCCACTCAACTTCGGGTGGTCAACTGAGTAGAGGGAGGTTCGATTTCCACCTCAGCCATGCTGGAAATAGTTTACCGTGGTTTCACACTTTTCCTTCAGGCAGATGACGGGATGGTACCTAACTTAGGCCTAAGGCCACGGCCGCTTCCTTCCCTCTGCCTTGCCTGCTCCTTCTAATCTCCCCCCCCCCCCCACAACGCTCCTGTTCAGCATAACAGGTGAGGCCGCCTAGGCGAGGTACTGGTCCGCCTTCCCAGTTGTATCCCCCCGACCCAAAGTCTCACTATGTAGGACACTGCTCTCGAGGAGGTAGAGGTGGGATCCCTCGCTGAGTCCGAGGGAAAACCCACCCTGGAAGGTAAACGGATTAAGAAAGAAAGAAAGAAAGAAAGAAAGAAAGAAAGAAAGAAAGAAAGAAAGAAACAGGTGTTTGATACATTTGTAGAACTTCGCAGCATTGTTCCCGATTCTTCCCTGGCTAACGTATTTTAGGATTACGTCTCAGAACGATTAATGACGCAAACTTATTTCACCAACATTTCGAAAGGGAATCTTTCAGTGCACATCCATCGATTCATATTTTAACTTGGGTTTCAAAGGGGTAGCGTAACGCACTCTTACCCGGACGCTTAAGGTTCGATTCCCAACCAGGTCAAGGATTTTTACCTGGATCTGGGGATGGTTTGAGGCCCACTCAACCTACGTGATTACAATTCAAGAGCTATCTGACGGTGAGATATTATTATTACTATTATTATTATTATTATTATCCAATACAAATAAAACCTACTTTAAAAATATTTTATATAAAATAACTTGTCCTGACTGACTGACTGACTGACTGACTGACTGACTGACTGACATTCATCATCGCTGAGCCGAAACTACTGGACATAGAGAAATGAAATTTTGGGGATACATTCATATTAACATGTAGGTGCTCGCTATGGGAGGATTTTTGGATATTCCGTCGCTAAGGGGGTGAAAAGGGGGGTTAATATTTAAAATGAGAATATCTATATCTCAAAAACTTAAAGGTTTAGAGTAATAAAAATTGATATTTGGTATCTCCTTTAAAAGTAAAGAAACACGTATTTTTTGTTTTCAGAAAATCCCATGAAATGGGGGGGTGAGAAGGGGGGAGAAATGGGTTGAACACCTTTTATGAGGAGACTTATATCTCAAAAACTGAAGATGTTATAGTCATAAACATTTAAATTTGGAACTCCTTTAAAAATAAAAAACACGTATTTTCTTGTTTTTGGAAAATCAAAATAATGGGGGTGAAAATGTGGGGTTAATTTTTAAAATGAGTGTATCTATATCTCGAAACTATAATAGTTTTCAGACGTAGAAATTGGTATTTATAATCTCCTTTCAAAATAAACACGTATTTCTTTTGTTTTTGGAATATCCAATAGGAGGGGTGAAAAAGAGTGAAAAATGGGTTGAATGCCTTTAATGAGAATACTTATATCTCAGAAACTGAAGATATTACAGACTTGAAAAAAGGTATTTGGGATCTCCTTTAAAAATAATGAAACATGTAATTTTTGTTTTTGGAGAATCCAAATAATGGAGGGTTGAAAGGGGGTTGAATTTTTAAAATGAGTGTATCTATGTCCCAAAACTTTCCAAGTTTACAGACGTAAAAATTGGTACTTAGAATCTACTTTCAAAATAAAGAAACATATATTTTTTGTATTCGTAAAATCCCAATAGGAGGGGTGAAAAGGGGTGAAGAATGGTTGAATGTCTTTAATAAGGATCCTTATGTCTCAGAAACTGAAGATGTTACAGACCTGAAAATCGGTATTTGGGATCTCCTTTATAAATAAAGAAACACGTATTTTTTTGTTTTTGGAAAATCCAAATAGTGGGGGTGAAAGGGGGGGGGGGTTAAAATGAGTGTATCTATATCTCAAAACTTCAAAAGTTTGCAGATGAAAAAATTCATATTTAGAATCACCTTTAAAAATAAAAGAACACGTATTTTTTTGTTTTCTGTAAATCCCAATAGGAGGGGTGAAAAGTGTGAATAAGGGGTTGAATGTCTTTAATGAGGATACTTATATCTCAGAAATTGACGATATTACAGACCAGACAGTTAGTATATGGAATCTCCTTTAGAAATACAGAAACATTTATTTTTTTGTTTTTGGAAAATATAATTAATGGGGGTTAAACAGGAGTGACAAATTGGGGTGAATTTTTGAAAGACTATATCTACAATATATCTCAGAAACGTAAAATGTTACAGACGTACAAACTGGTATTTGGAATCTCCTGTTAAAGTAAAGAAACAGGTATTCTCAGAAAATCCAATGAAGGGTGGGGGGAGGGGGGTGAAAAATTGAAAAATTAATTGTATGCGGATACTTACATCTAATAAACTCTAAAGTTGTTACAGACGTGAAAATTGGTATTTAGACCTTCTTTAAAAATAAAACTACGAGTTTTTGGGGGGCGGGGCGGGGAATCATCTTTGGGGGCGGGTGTGAAAAGGAATTGAATTCGTTTAATGAGGACACATATCTCAAAAACTGAAGATAATCGGTATTTAGAAGATCCTTTACTATTAAAGAAACAAATATTTTTTGCCGAAAAATTCACTTAACGGGCGGGGAGTGTGAAAGTAAATGAAAAAAGTGAATTATTTTTATGGGAATACTTATATCTCAAAACTGAAGGTAACACACGTGAACATTGGTATTTGGAATCTCCTTTAAACATAAAGAAACACGCCTTCTTTTTTTTGGGGGGGGGGGGGGTAAATCAACTTATCTGCGGTGAGGCGAAAACGGAGGAGAGACCAATTGATTTTACTGTTCCTAATGTAGGCCTACTTATAAGGAGCCTCCGTGGCTCAGGCGACAGCGCGCTGGCCTCTCACCTCAGGGTTTCGTGGTTCAAATCCCGGTCACTCCATGTGAGATTTGTGCTGGACAAAGCGGAGGCGGGACAGGTTTTTCTCCGGGTACTCCGGTTTTCCCCGTCATCATTCTTTCCAGCAACACTCTCCTATATCATTTCATTTCATTTGTCATTCATTAATCATTGCCCCAGAGGAGTGCGACAGGCTTCGGCAGCCGGCACAATTCCTATGCTCACCGCTAGCTGGAGGCTTATTCATTACATTCCTGACCCGGTTGAATGACTGGAAACAGGCTGTGGATTTTCAATGTGCTTATTTTGATCATAAACCGATCATTTTTAATCTTTCCTGGGTTCGTTTTCAAGAGCCATCTTTTCCTTTGGAGAACCTTCTTAGATTACAGTAGATTCTTCTGGCATATAAATAAAAATTTAAACACATTTGAAATAAACGATAGGTATAAGATTGACCGTGCAATTGTTCAACTCTATAATAAGGTCAATAATGCACGGAAGTATGCCATTCGTATCGCCAGAAGTCCTGCGCACTTGCCTACGAGCGACAATGGTGCTGGTCATACTGTCATCAATGACAATGGCAGCAGATGTAATTTACCGCCAAGTAGAGGTCTTGCATCTTGCTCTGGGGTCCAGAACATCAATAATAATAATAATAATAATAATAATAATAATAATAATAATAATAATAATAATAATAATAATAATAATAATGTTCTGGACCGTCGTCAAAATGTGCGGACCGTCCTGGAAACGGGTCCTGGACGGGTAATGACTACGAATGCAGTCCGGTCGCCGAATCAGTACCGCCAAGAAACCCAAGACGACACCACCCGGGATCTCCTCAAAGATTTGATCCACATTAAAAATGCTTATAGGGAAAGATGGTAAAGACTTAGGGACCCAACTGGCCGGTTGGAATACCTGGACCTAGACCGGGAAGTACGAAATCGATCGCAGGAAAGAAAGATTGAAAAATGGGAGGAACTTTGCCGTAATCTCTCAGAAAATGAGTTAGATCGCGAATTTCGGCGGATTATATATAAAACGTTAAGCATTCAATTATAAATGTCATTATGATACCGTAGCGAAGCACGGGTATCTTGCTAGTACAATTATAAGTTAAAATAATGATGGTAATTTACAGAATCAATTTACGAAAGTTGCGATGAATAAAAATTACGAAATGTTTGTAACAGCATTTCTGTATGAAAATATGGTCTAGTGGTTGTGAAAGCTGAATATTACAGCAGTTCAAATGAGAGTCCAAATCAAATCTTGCTCGTGTAAACACAGGATAATCAAATATTAAATGATAAACTGTGTAAGTAGACCCACAAAAACAAGAATAGTTACTTGTGAAAATAATTTTAAAGCGTTCAAAATATGATTTGAAATTTCCATGGCCTGACATAAATTGTGTTAACTAAAAATTTTACACTAAGAGTTTTGCACGGTGCGACGTAAAGCCCCTAGCAAAAAAAAAAAAAGGTTGCACTGAAGTCCGTTGTGAACTGTGGGGAAATATATTCTTATAGTAACGGATCTATTTGAAGCAGAGGTCCAAACGAGGTTCCTTTGATTCAAGATATTCATGTTGTTTGATTTGTCCTCTTGCATATTATAAGAGAGAACTGTCATGTTTGACTTCCCGATTTGATTGAGTGGCAGCTTTTGCTAGTTGATCAGCTCTCTCATTTCCGATGGATCCAATATGTCCGCGAATCCAGGAAATGCAGATATGACGGTTCTGGTGAGCTATAGTTCTTGTAGCAACTGCTAACGGGTTCATATTATATTTGTTATATATAGACTTCAACTCAGCTTGCAAGTCACTGAGTATTTGAACCGTTTCGTTGTTGTCATGACACCACTGCATTGCACATTTAATGGCTGGTTGTTCTGCCTGAAAGACCGAACAGCAGGAGGATAATTTATACTGCGCTGTAAAAACTTAACTTTCGTTTTCATAGACTACAAAAACACACCCAGCAAGTCCTTACCGTCGTTGCTTGTACGAGAGCTATCAGTATAAATGAAGCAGTCGTATCTGTCTTGGATGACCAGACTGTTCTATAACAGTATTGATGACATGCTGAGGTTATGGCCTATTTTTATTAAGTAATGTCAGTTCGGCTAGTCCAACTGCAGTCAAAATGAGCGGCTCAATTACAGAAATAATAAGTGCTGCATCAGTAGAAGTTATCCGGTAAGCTCGGGAGAATTTGAAATAATTTATTCCAGGCGCATTTCTTTTCCAGTGTGTTTCGGAATGAAGAGGTACAGTATAGAACCAGTGGCACAAATGTCGTATAATAAATTATTTTAAGTACTTCTGAATTCAGTTCCCACGATGGTCTGCATGAACAGTTAGTTCCTGTTAAAATTTATTGGCCTTAATTTTAAGTTGACCGAGCTCGATAGCTTCAGTCGCTTAAGTGCGGCCAGTATCCAGTATTCCGGAGATAGTAGGTTCGAACCTCCACTGTCGGCAGCCCTGAAAATGGTTTTCCGTGGTTTCCTATTTTCACACCAGGCAAATGCTGGGGCTGTACCTTAATTAAGCCCGCGGCCGCTTCCTTCCCACTCCTAGCCCTTTCCTGTCCCATCGTCGCCATAAGACCTATCTCTGTCGGTGCGACGTAAAGCAACTAGCAAAAAAAAATTAAGTTGTTGAAGTGAGTTATAAATGTGACTTTTTGTCCAGGGTGGTGCCCAAAAATGATGAATGATCCTCAGTTTTTATCTGGTGTCCATTCGTAATTATTCTTGGTTTCTTCTGTTTTCTTTTCCTCGTGAGAAACATCGCTTTGACCTTCATTGCATTAAATTGCAGTTTGTTAGTTTCACCCCAATTAAAAACACTACACAGAGCAGAATTTGTTCGAACAGTGAGATCTCTTCAGCTTCAATTAGAAGAAGAGCATCATCGGCGTAGGCAATGACTCGACATCCCGTTAAAAGCACTACTTATGTCCAGAGAAATTAATATAGGAACTTTCTTCATTGAAAATATGCCTCGGATCCATTCTGCCACGTCAAGAACAGCATCTGCGGTTGATTTCTGAGGGGTAAAGCCATACTGATTGCAACTTAGAAAACCATAGAAATACATGTGATACATAACTCGATCAAGGAATAATTTCTCTAGGATCTTTCCAAGCACAGGTAGAAGACAGATTGGTCTAAATGATTAGGGAGTAAAATTAACTAGAGAACTTCCCTTCGGCATTATTTTCACAATTGCCAGTTTCCAAAAAAGTTGGAAAATGGTTTAGAGTCAGACATTTGTTGAACAGAATGACAAATACGGAAGGAAAGCAGTAGTGAATATTATGTTATCAGACAATCCGTCCCCATTAAGTTCTTCATACTACTAGAATTCTTTACGTGGCTTTTGAGGGATCTTAGGTAAGTTAACCTCTGACAGCTTTACTATGGTTTAATTTAAGCAGTTCATTATTTCATTCAACTCGTTCGCGGACTTGCGGGCCTCTATGTTAGTTGCCATGTTCCCAATATTTCTTCTGGCTGCCAAATGAAAGTGGCCCCATTTCACAAGTGTATTGTTTCTGGATACATGAATCTGAAATTCTTGACCAAATCCAACCACTTTATCTTTCCTCAGATTGGGTTCTTGTAGGCATAAATCTGCTTCATCATCACGTTCTATGTTTAGGAGACGCTCCTGCGTAGGCACATATGATTTATGCAAATTTTGTCGATATATTAATAGATTAACCATTATTGATTCTCTATTTAATGATATTTAATCGTTTCTTGTAGATTGGACAGTCTATAGAAGTAGCAGGATGCTGGGTGTTTAGTGTGGCATGCTGATTTCTTGAAGTAATTTTCTGGTTTTGAGATTTATAGTTTACACATTCAATCTTCGTTTTGGGACAACTATCGATCTGAGCAATGGGAGCAGCTCTGTTGCTTTCTGCAGTCAGTAGAGAAATGTCCGAAATCATGGCAAGTGAAACAACGGATGACTGGAACTTATTAATTGAACATACAGTTTGTGTACCCAATATAGAACTTGTCACAACTCATAAATGTTTAAAAAAAGACAGGACTAACCTCAATGACCGCATATTGAGTGCTGCCATCTCGCGTCTTTCTCATAAAGCAAAGTCGTATGATATCTTGGCCTTCGGATAACATTTGTTTCAAAGCTGGATTCTGTTCGATAATGCACTCAATCACTTCATTCTCGGGGAGGTTAACCTCAATTCCGTGAACGATTGTTCTGGGATTCTCCTTTCGTGGAATAAAGGCTTTCAGTTTGGAGGTATTGTCTTCAAATATTCGGATCATAGTTTTGCACTCATTTTCATTCCTTAGCTCATGAACCACACCTTTATTTCGTATGTTTTTGATTTCGTTAACACCAACTTCAGTGATCTGATTTGTATTGTAGTTTGCAATAGTCTAAAGATATGTTCAGAGTCCTTAACTTCACTTTCATCTTTAGGAGATACTATAACCACATGCTTAGCTGATATTACTTCATTTTTAGACCGTACAGTATTAGCATAAATAGCTTGTTGCATACTAGGTTGTGTAGTACACACCCGTCTAGTTCTTTAAAGGTATCCAACGTCAGCTTTATAACATTAATGGACGAAAGCACTTCAGCACACCGATTTCTATTCATTCTTTTGTCTGATTTCAAAGTATTGTATATTAAATTAAATTCATTTTCCGCGGAGCGATGCATTGCACTAACATTCACAGCCACCGCCATCTTGTGAATGCTTTACGACAGGTGATACATACAGTGTGTAACTTTGTCTTTTCGGTGTGTGAATGCAATCCTCCTTTAGCGCATGGGACACGTGTGTATGAAAGTCTTAAAACAGTGCGCGCATGAGTACGTTTCCTTCCTGCGTGAGTGAGATGTGTAAATGCCTCATCGCATTTGATGCACAAGATAAGCGTTTCACCTCTACGTGCAATTTCCTGCTGCGTGCGCTGGTAGTGTTGTAGTCAAGATGTTCCAGTGTACAACAGATCGGCATGTAACTCTAGTGTGTTACGAACCTTATTGAGGTTAGGAGCCTCCAGATATTTTGTGTACCGATCTTCTAATTTCTCCCATATTTTCGGGTTTTCCGGTTCTTTTATTCCGTTGCCTTACTTCCTTGCGATTGAATAGATACTGTCTAATCTAAGTGTCTATATATAAAGTTCGTTTACCACCTTTATTCACCGTATTTCCAGGACCAACTAACACATGAATGTTGCTGCATCTTTCACTCTTTCGATAAGACGGTGAGATAACAGTCCCGACCTCGAAATCCAAGAAGGACAGCCGAGAGGAGTCGTCTTGCTGACCACACGACACCTCGCAATCTGCAGGCTATCGGGCTGAGCAGCGGTCGCTTCGTAGGCCATGGCCCTTCGGGACTGTTCCACCATGGGTTTGGTTTAAAGGAGCGACAAAATTCGAACGTAGGCCTACTTGTCAATAAGATCCCATCATTCTGCGAAGCAAAGGAGAAATAAGACATCTCCAAAAACCAACAATGTGCCATTGAAAACTGGAACGGTTATGTTTCGGGAAAGATGATTGTATTACGTAATATCACGCACATGGGATATAAAGCACAACCTTTGTAGTTTCCATATTGTTATCAGCACATACCTATAAAATTTCGGTTAACATAAGATTTTTGTTAAGTGGCCGTGTCCAAGAAATTAGGGTGAATACGTTATTTTCATACAAAGAGAAGCAGTCTATGGAAAGTGAAGGACAGAGAGCTTTCTTACAGAAAACACGTAGCCTAAGTATCATTTCTGCACTTCCTTAATTTGCTAAAATCTGGGATTGGGCGATTACATTGATTTTACAGGAAATTAATTTCAAAGCTTGGAACCAAGTGAAATCAATCATTTTTTTTTTCCATACGATAAGCACATATTAAATATCTGAGAAGCAGATTCTTGATACCAGAACAATATTTGTCATTCTTCTTCGTCTAGCACTTTTTTCACATCTGTATGATCCCGGGTGCGAACTGTGTAGATTTGGCCCCGTTTTAGTGCCGGATGCCCTTCCTGACGCCAACCCTATATAGAGTGATATAATCACTATTGCGTTTTTCTGTGGTGGTTGATAGTGTAGTGCGTTGTCTGAATATGAAGAGGAAGGTGTTGGGGCAAACACAAATACCCAGTCCCCGAGTCAGAATAATTAATCAGACGCGATTAAAATCCCCGACCTTGCCATGAATTGAACCCGGGACCCTGTGAACCTAAGGCCTCGTCGCTCACCATTCAACCAATGAGTCGGACAATATTTTGCAATAAATGTACAACCAAAAATGACAGGAAGGATGAGAATGCTGCCAGCCTCGCACTTCATAACCTTTACTGTGAGTGAACATGTTGGTGTATTCCCCTGCATCTGGACCACTAAACTGCCTTATTCTAGACTGATGTTTGAATTTTTTCCACGAAATAGGCAACAAATCTGAAATATAACCTTTCATCTCATTAGTGCTTCTATTGTAACGTTTGCGTTTCTTTGCACTCGCGTACAGTTATTTCACATCAGACGCCATTGTAATTACAACTTGCTTTACGTCGCACCCACACAGACAGGTTTTATGGCGACGACGGCATATGAAAGGGCTGGAAATAGGAAGGAAGCAGCCGTGGCCATGATTAAGATACAGCTTCCCAAAATTTGCCTGGTGTGAACAAGGGGGAGAAAAGGAAAACTATCTTCAGGGCTGCCGACAGTAGGGTTCGAACCCGATATCTCCCCGAATACAAACTGACAGCTACGTTACCCAAACCGCGCAGTCACTTGGCCGGTTGTGCCATTGTATCTACTGATCATAAAATATAATGTCTCTCCCCTTTTGAGTTGTACGTCAATTGGTATGACTCTTACCATTCTTTTAGCAATGGATTATAGTGTATGGTATTCTAGTCCTACTGATGTGTAAGCTGATCCTATAATCCATTTTCAAAAAAAATTTGACTTTCCCTACCATTCGTGTGAGGGGCGGAGCCAAAACACCAAAATTGGATTTATGATGCATACGTTGTTTGATGTTCTAGAAACACTGAATTCCGTAACAGTGAAGTTGCCTCCCAAACGATTACGATTTTGGTGATCTGCCCTAAAAAGGAAAACCAGCAACTGTGCACCTTGGATGTTTGTCTTAACAAAATGGATGTCTCAAAAGGAGAAATTTTTCCCTGTCACAAATGCAGAAAGATGACAGAAAATGAAAGATATCCATCAAGAGGAATATAGACACTGAGGGAAACAGAGTACACTGGTACACTGTTCACAGATGATTTGTCCTTCAGGTGAAAGCTAGCTATTCGGAATCAGACGTCATTCAAATCCATATTAAGAGCAACCAGTGAGGAAGGTCATTAAACGGCTTTCAATCGGCTATGTTGATTTCCTTATGGCATAAAGGAAAGTCCGGAAGCAAGGAAACGCTTACGAATATTGTATCTGTTCATCATCATATATCCCAGGATGTCTGGCTCTTATATCAAACTTCATTCCAATACAGTTGTTGAAGATAAAATAAATAGGTCTGGAAATGATGCAGACTTCACACTGGATGATGTGTGTCATTTCAAAAGCTGTATTCATTAGTTTCACATATTCAGCTGTTAAAAGAGTACACGTTTGTACCTCTTTTCCCACACCTGTGGGGTTTCGGGTGCAAACTGTGTTTCACATGTAGATTTGGCCCTGTTTTGCGGCCGGATGCCCTTCCTACGCCAAACGTATATGGAGGGATGTAATCACTATTGCGTGTTTCTGTATTGGTTGGTAGTGTAGTTTATTGTCTGAATATGAAGAGGAAAGTGTTGGGACAAACACAAACACCCAGTCCCCGGGTCAGAAGAATTAATCAGAGGCGATTAAAACCCCCGACCCGGGCGAGAATAGAACCCGGGACCCTCTGAACCGAAGGTCTCAACGCTGATCATTCAGACAAAGAGTCGGACACACGCTTCATCTATGTATTGTATAATTTACCAAATCATACATTACCATCCAGCGAACTTCTTAAACTGTACTTGGTTCTTATAACGAAATATACTATGAATTTAAGGAGAACCAACAGCCTTTTCCATTCATGAACTTAAGAAGAGAAAGTGATCAATGGTCACACGGCTTAGCTATGTACCTAAAGTTATATTTCATGTTTTGCTGAAATAGGTGCTTTGTAATTACTTACCTTTTCTTAATTGTGATTGAATGGCGCTTGGTACCATTTATGTAAGAACCATTCAATTAAACCATAACGCACAAGTGCGCAAAGTCGAAGATTCTGCAATGAAGTTTGTGTGGAACACCAGAAATCAGCCAAAAGAACGCACTGCTGTTCAGATGTTCATAATTCCACGATGGTATCATTGGATGAAAGGTTGGTTGCAATTTATCAGACTCATCCTTGCTCATGTCACAAGAAAAACAGATCATACAAAGTAGCTATGATGAAAGTTAACGGATGGGCATCAGTTACACGTGAATTGAGTTGTGAAGGGAAGTAAGAAAATGTAGTTTATATTAATGTACGTGGATAATTTATTTCGTTTTTCCCCTCTTTTCTATTGGCTAATAGGTCTTCTTCGTTCATTGTGAATTCCTATATCTCAGTAATTTTGCATAAGTTAAAGATTTATGTTATTTCGTGTAACGTTTAATTATCTTTGTGAATTGGGCCTAAGTCTGTAGACTACAAGGTCTCCTCTAATGCAGGAGACGCTATTTGCCAGTTATCTGGCCTAGTTTAATTCCAGGGAAGTAAACAACTACAAGCACATGTCCTAGTAAAATTAGGTCAAGAACGGATGTAGTGTGATGAGATGCACAAGCGCTCTGTCCTACTGAAATGAAATGGCGTATGGCTTTTAGTGCCGAGAGTGTCCGAGAACATGTTCGGCTCGCCAGGTGCAGGTCTCTTGATTTGACTCCCGTAGGTGACCTGCGCTTCGCGATGAGGAAGAAATGATGATGAGGACGACACAAACATCTAGCCCCAGTGCCAGCAAAATTAACCGATCATGGTTAAAATTCCCGACCCTGCCGGGAATCCAACCTGGGACCCCTGTGACCAAAGGCGAGCCTGCTAACCATTTAGCCATGGAGCCGGGCACTGTCCTACTGATGCATCAACAGGCAACTTCAGCTGTATTCCAGCGCAAGCTTTCCCGGAGAGATCATTATGTACTCCTTTCATTGTTTGCGATGAATGACATACAAATAACAAAATTTATGTTTAGTACATATAAAATCCTTAAAATTAGTTATTGACAGTCTCTTAGCTTGATATTTCCTTTTATAACAAAGAACTAACGAAAATCATTCATGAATCACCATGAAACATTTTGAATGGGTCTCCTGCAACAAGCGCCCTTAAATTCTGACCAGCGGTATTATGGTTGATATTTACTTTACGTTGCACCAACAGAGACAAGTCTTATAGAGACGATAGGATAGGACTGGGAAGGAAGGGAACGTGGAATTAATTAAAGTATATATAATTTCGTGTGGCTATTTCTAGCCGTGTGCAGCCCTTGTAAGGCAGACCCTCCGATGAGGGTGGGCGGCATCTGCCATTTGTAGGTAACTGCGTGTTATTGTAGTGGAGGATAGTGTTATGTGTGGTGTGTGAGTTGCAGGGATGTTGGGGACAGCACAAACACCCAGCCCCCGGGCCATTGGAATTAACCAATTAAGGTTAAAATCCCCGACCCGGCCGGGAATCGAACCCGGGACCCTCTGAACCGAAGGCCAGTACGCTGACCATTCAGCCAACGAGTCGGACTTAATTAAAGTATAGCCCTAGCATTCACCTAGTGTGAACAAGGACCACCAGGGAAAACAGTCCTCAGGGCTGCCAACTGTATGGTTCGAACCCGGTGTCTCCCGAATACACGCTGACAGCTACCGTGCAGTCACTCGCTGGGTGGCTGTGCTACAATTCGATGACGTAATCCTTAGCACAACAGATGAATACCCAACCAGATGTGCTTACATAGCTTGCTGTATTGTAATGCAGGTATCTCCCCGTATTCAAAACGTAAACTGCGTATTCAGTATTAAAACTACACTCTTATTAAGCGATGGTCTTCTACACTGCTCAAAAAAAGACACTTTTTATAAATTCATACCTCGACGATATGCATACTTATTGAAATAAAAACAGAACTTCTTCTTTGTAACAATTAAGAATTGAAATTAAATGCGTTCTTTGGGCACTCAATAAACAATGTCATAGCACATCACATCGATGACAGCTTTACAACTCCTCATTCTTCTGACAAGGCACCGCACGTTCAGTTGGGGCAAACCTTCCCATCCTTCCAAAAGGCCGTCTTCAAGGGCATGTAGTGTTTGGGATGGTGAATTCTCGCTCGGACGCGGTTCTTCAAAAGGCTTGAAGCTTGCTCGATGTGATTAAATTGGGACTTCTAAATTGCCATTCCATTCTGTGCACGTGATGCTCTTGCAGGAATCTCCGAGGAATGTTGGCATCTTACGCTGCAACATTATCATGCATGAACATTGCGTTTTCTCAAACCCGCCTCGCGTGAGGAATCACATGTTGCACTACGTCAACGTACCATAGTGCAGTTGCGAATGTTCAGGAGATCGGTTTTCATGCCCTGTCAAGACTTACCCCTCCCACACCATAACACATTCGCCTCCGTAACCAACGGTAGATTCTACAGCTGTGGGACGAAACTTTTCCCCACATCTTCTCCAGACTCGCAGACGACCATCTGAACGATATAACGCGAAACGGGGTTCATCTGAGAGGAGCACATGATACCACTATCTTAGCTACCAGTGCAGATGATCTCAAGCAAATTGCAGTCTCCTGCCACGATATTGTCTGTCCAGTGTAGGTTCTTGAGCGGGTCGTCTGGATATTACACTGATCTCTCGAAGCCCGTTTTAGACTATTAGGTCACTAACTCGTACTCCAGTGCAGTGCTAGTGTTGTAACTTGGCGGTTTCCGAGAACTTGTAGACGCATGAAACGATACCGCCCTGGGGTTGTTGCCATTTTGGCGGTCCGTGCTCGTAAACCTGCCATCACTTCCAGTCTCCTGGAGACCAAATCGTCAAATCGTATTCTGCTCAATCCCCAGTATTCTGGTAACGTAACTCTGCGAGTAGCATTCTTAAAGCAGTGTAAGTGCACGACTGGCTTCATTTGACGACGGCTGCTACCCCTTTGCCGTACGATCAGCCATGACTTTTAAGCACTTGACTAGACAGTGACCAACCTTCGCACACACTTTGCATTCAGGTACATTCACACATTCATACACAACTTACAGTAAGCATTTCCGGTGCTTAACACGACGGCTTACAATACTATAGATTGAGCTTACTACTAGCTTAACATAACAAGTGTTTTCTTTTCTTTCTGCTATTTGCTTTACGTCGCACCGACACAGATAGGTCTTATGGCGACGAGATTACAAGTGTTAATAAAGTTAAAAAGTGTTACTAAAGGTAAAGTTAAAAATTCAACAAGAACAAACACTTCAATTATGACTCTTATTATAGTAACTTTTCAGAAGATAGGATACAGCACATACAGTGAAACAAGAAACATACCTCGGTTAACACCTTTGGACAAAATCCGTTAGTGTCTTCTATTTGTTACTGTTAACCTTTCCTCCATTCATGCTGACATTTCTCGTCCTACCACGCAGCCGAGATTTCTAAATGGAGCTTGTCATCCGCGACTTCGGGGGTTGCTGTCGTACGTGACCGGTAATTAATTTTTCACCAGAGAAACAGCGAGGCTTCGCCGATTTTCCGGTCATTAGAAGTTTTAGTTCTTCGGTTCCCGTCAAATTAGCTCCCAGCATCACTGTAAATCCTTCAACTTTTCCTCACAAACCACAAATGCCATATTGCACAAAATTCGAGTTACAGAGTATTTTTTGCTTCAAGAGAGGAAATGTTTGCTTCGAGAAATCGAAAAATTCATATAACCGAATTTCGAGTAATAGAGAAATAAATGCACGTGAAAAATAGGACAAATGGCCGGGAAATTGAAGTTAGTTCGAGATACTGAGAATTCGAGTGATGGAGGTTCGACTGTATTATATTAAGACGCTACATAAAGGGGATTTTTAGCCTCAGTGGCATGTAAATTATAAATACATTCAATTGAATTCAGTTCTTTCTTTACCCCTCTCTCTCTCACTCACACATACACTTGTACAGACACCACAGTTACACAGGTTATCAGAAAGACAACTTATATACCCACATGAAGTATATGGTAGAAATGACGTCCGAAACCCCTCGCAGGAATCAACCTCAACTGTCACATAGTTATACTCCCTGTTGTGTAGAATACACTAGGTGTTATATTGTGATAGTGATGCCGCTTATCACTATGAACACATTGCTGACAAACTATGTTCGAAGTTCACAGAACAAGAGCTCAGTATATGCGGCGAGATTACAGAGGAAAGAGACTCCGCTGCTTCGAACTTCTATCAGATAGATAAGGGATCTGTTGAGCCGTGAACTTCGCCCAGTAGACATCTTCTTTACCATAAATATAGACTATAGTGTTGTCCAGATAACGCAACAGTCATCTTGTAGTTATGATGATGAGATTTGTGTGATCCCCTCACGGTGGGGGACGCAGACGAAGAATACATCCTCAGTATCCCCTGCCTGTCGTAAGAGGCGACTAAAAGTGGCAACCAAGGGATGATTAAATTAGAACCATGAGACTACTTGTGATTAGTACCACTGTAGGAGGAACACCATGGTTCTGCTTTACCAGTGAGTAGTACTATTATGAGGGGCCGGTGACCTACATTTTGGACCCATTTTTATAACAAGCATCATCTCAGAATTGAGGCATTGTGAATTAGATCCACTGATTGCTTAGGATTCATGGTCATTTTTTCGTCATATTCGTTTTATGTTTTAGTCGCTGGATATATTTTGAAGTTTTAATTATCGTCTCATTTCGTTGCACCTCCTACCATTAGGGGCCGATGACCTACGTGTCAGGCCTCTTTAAACAACAATCATAATCATCATCATCATCATCATCATCAGATTCGTGTAGACTTAAATTGTTCCTGCCTTACTGTAAGTGCCTTAAAGGTTGCTTTCGCCGTGGAGATGGGTTTAACAGCTCGCAATGAATTGTGATTAGAAGTGACTAGAAATTAATCCGACAAGTATTTCTGAGATAACATGAACGCTTACTTCGAAGGCCTCTTTTTTGCTTTACGTCGCACCGACACAGATAGGTCTTATGGCGATGATGGGGTAGGAAAGGGCTAGGAAGTGGAAGGAAGCGGCCGTTGCCTTAATTAAGGTACAGTCCCGGTATTTGCCTGGTGTGAAAATGGGAAAACACGGAAAACCATCTTCAGGGCTGCTGACAGTGGGGCTCGAACCCAGTATCTCCCGATTACTGGATACTGGCCGCACTTAAGCGACTGCAGCTATCGAGCTCGGTCTCCGAAGTCCTTGCATGAGGATTATGGGTTCTTGGATCTTGCTTTGGCGCTCGCTCAAATACGTACAAAGGTCCCCTTCTCCTAGGGTGCAGACTGTCCGCTAACCTAGTAATAAAACAGCTGATTTAATTCAAATGTGTATTTTATCAAAGGAAACAGAGTAAATTAATGAAAATAAAACTAAAAACGAGCTAATAAAGCCGAAAGATTATTTAATTATGACACGAAGATCGATAGCGGCAGTCGTTTAAGTGCGGCCCGTATCTGGTATTCGGGAGATAGTGGGTTCGAACCCCACTGTCTGCAGCCATGAATATGGTTTTCCGTCATTTACCATTTTCACACCAAGCAAATGCTGGGGCTGTACCTTCATTAAGGCCACGGCCGCTTCCTTCCCACTCCTAGACCTTTCCTGTCCCATCGTCGCCATAAGACCTACCTGTGTCGGTGCGACGTAAAGCAACTGTAAAGAAAAATAATTATGACAGTTCCGACTCGTTGCCTGGATGTTCAGCGTCGAGTGCTTCGGATTATAGGGTCTCGGGTTTTATTCCCGATCGGGTCGGGGATTTAAATCGCGTCTGATTTATTTTTCTGGTTCGGGGAGTGAGTGTTTATTCCAACTCGCTTCTCTTCATATTCACACAACACAGCACACTATCAATCGCCACAGAACACAGTAGTGAATATATCCCTCAACATAGGGTTGGCGTCAGGAAGGGCATTCGGCCGTAAAACTGGGCCAAATCCACATATGCGACTCGGTTCGCACCCGCAACCTCACAGGTCAGGGAAGAGAAGAAGAAGAAGAGAATAATTATGACAGTTGGAAACTAACATGAAAGTGAAATTAGGTTACATTTAAATTATCTTTCTTTCTTAATCCGTTTACCCTACAGAGTTGGTTCTTCCTTCGGACTCAGCGAGGGATCCCACCTCTACCGCCTCAAGGGCAGTGTCCTGGAGCGTGAGACTTTGGGTCGGGGGATACAACTGGAGAGGAGGACCAGTACATGGCATAGGCAGCCTCACCTGCTCTGCTGAACAGGGAATTTGTGGGGGGATGGGAAGATTGAAAGGGATAGACAAGGAAGAGGGAAGGAAGTGGCCTGATGTTACGTACCATCCCAGCGTTTTCCTAGGGGAGAAGTGAAAAACCACGAGAAACCACTGCGAGGATGGCTGAGGAGGGAATTGAACCCCCCTCTACTCAGTTGACCTCCCGAAGCTGAGTAGACCTCGTTCCAGCCCTCGTATTTCAAATTTCGTGGCAGAGCCGGAAATCGAACCTGGGCCTCCGGGGGTGGAAGCTAATCGCACTAACCACTACACCACAGAGGCGAACACATTCAAATTATACGAATTTAAATTCTTCTGTGCGAAATACTGAGGTTTTGCTCAAATACATGAATATATAAATTATTTCGGTATTAATTTTCATCTGCCCTGGGATTGCAAGTGCAATACCTCTAAGATGGTTATTCGTTGTCCGTCTGTTTCCACGATAACATGGCCGAGGTCATGTTTAAATGACTCCGTGTATTGGATTCCGGGACGTCAATGTACACTTACGTGATAAATTTCCGACATACTGGTCTGTCTGCCTTTTTTGCTAGTGGCTTCACGTCACACTAACATATCGAATGTTTTCGGCAGGCAAGGTTGAACCCACTATCTCCCGAATGCAAGTTCAGAGCTGCGCGCCCCTAACCACACGGCCATCTTGTTCGGTGAAGTTCACTTTTTTTTTTTTAACAATACGTCACCGAGCGAGCTGGTTGCGTCAGCTGTAAGCTCGCGTTCGGCATATAGTGAATTCCAACCCCACTGTCGGCAGTTCTAAACATGGTTTTCCGTGGTTTCACATTTTCAAACCTGCCGGGCTGAGTGGCTCAGACGGTTGAGGCGCTGGCTATCTGGCCCCAACTTGGCAGGTTTGATCCTAGCTCAGTTCGGTGGTATTTGAAGGTGCTCAAATACGTTAGCCTCGTGTCGGTAGATTTAATGGCACGTAAAAGAACTGCTGCGGGACTAAATTCCGGCACTTCGGCGTCTCCGAAAACCATAATAGTAGTTAGTGGGACGTAAAGCCGATAACATTATTATTATTATTATTATTATTATTATTATTATTATTATTATTATTATTATTATTATATTTCACGCTAGATACATGCTAGAACTACCTTAATTGACGTCCACCTCCGTAGTGTAGCGTTATTAGCAGTCGTACTCGGAGGCCCGGGTTTGATTCTTGATACTGTCAGTGATTTAAGAATGGCAGGAAGGCTGCTAAATAGATAAAATGATACATGTAGCTCACCTTCATTGGGGGTGTTACTGAAAAGAACTGGGGCGAGATAAGAGGTTACTTTCCCCCCCTGTGGGTGGGGGTGGTAGAATAACACACATGGTATCCCCTGCCTGTCGTAAGAGGTGACTGATAAGGGCCCCAAGGGCTCTGAACTTTGGAGCGTGGGTTGGCGTCCACGGGGCCCTTCACTGAGTTCTGGCATTGCTTCCACTTACTTGTGCCAGGCTCCTCACTTTCGTCTTTTCTATCCGACCTTCCTTGGTCAACTCTTGTTCTTTTCCGACCCCGACGCTATTAGCTTTTCGGGGACTAGGGAGTCTCATTTTCGCGCCCTTCGTGGCCCTTGTCCTTCTTTGGCCGATATCTTCATTCTTCGAAGTGTCGGACCCTTCCACATTTTTCTCTCTGATTGGTGTTGTATAGACGATGGTTGCCTAGTTGTACTTCCTCTTAAAACAAAAATCACCACCACCAAGAGGTTAGTTAACCTCAATTACGCCACGACCGCTTCCTTTCCAGTCCTAACTCTTTCCCATTCTTACGTCGCAGAAAACTTGACTGCGACGTTATACCATTAGCGAAAGGAAAAAAAAACCCTCGACGAATGCAGCTAGTGTTTTATGCGTTAATAGCTCAATGACGTTAGCCCGAGTTGAAATGTGATGTTATCTGTCACGTGCACAGGAAAGCTACCGAGATAATAAAAGTAATTGTTTGCTCGTGGCTCTGTGTGCAGTGTGTCAGTGCCAAGGACCTCAGACAGCGGACACCAAACTTCCAACTTTCTTGGTACACTGTCTGCTACATGATAAAGTATTTCGCTACTGCAGAAGATAGCACTTGAGTTCTATTTATGGAGACATCGCTTGTTGAAACAACCTTTCTCCTGCACCGCCAAATGTTCAACTGGAACTCTGCTTTATCTTAACCTATTTACTTTTTGGGGAATGGTTTAATATTCCTACATTATCAAGTTAAGTCAGCGCCCAGTGGGTAATGGTAAACAAGAAACGTTTGATATGTAAGGGACATTTAGATCGACAAGTGATATGGTATAACAATAAAAAAATAATAATAATCTAGGAGTCAGTGTTTTTTACGTCCCATTAAATAATTACTTTTGCTAGTGACTTCACGTCGCACCGACACAGATAGGTCTTATGGCGACGATGGGATAGGAAAGGCCTAAGAGTTGGAAGGAAGCAGCCATGGCCTTAATTAAGGCACAGACCCCAGCATTTGCCTGGTGTGAAAATAGGAAGCCACTGAAAACCATCTTCAGAGCTGCCGACAGTGGGATTCGAACCCATTATTTCCGGGATGCAAGCTCGCAAGGCCAACTCGCCCGGTACTAACTACTTTTGACTGTTTTCGGATACGCCGATTTGCCGAAAGTTTGTCCCGCAGGAGTTCTTTTATGTGCTAATAAATGTACCAACACGAGGCTGACGTATTTGAGCTTGTATTCGGGAGATAGTGGGTTCGAACCCTACTGTCGGCAGCCCTGAATGTGGTTTACCATGGTTTCCCATTTTCACATCAGGCAAATGCTTGGGCTGTACCTTAATTAAGGCCATGACCGCTTCCTTCCCACTCCTAGCCCCTTTCTATCCCAACGTCGCCACAAGACCTATCTGTGACGGTGCGACGTAAAGCAAATCATTAAAAAAGCACATTGAATGGACGATAGTGAATGAAATTGGATAAGGAGATGGAAGGCATCGGCTGTGGCCAGTAGATAGGAACTGTCCCTACATTTGCTCGGAAGTGCAAATGGGAAACCACAGAAGATTATTCTCTGGGCAGCCGACAGTGGAGTTCAAACCCACTCGCCTCCCGAATGCAGACCTCGGGTTATAGCCGTAGTGTGGCCACTCCACTCGGTAGTGGCCTGATATTCCACATTAAACAAACTCCACGACGCTACATTTCGCGAGGGCAACAGTGCGGCAGCTTCTCAGCTATTTGACGAAAAAATTCAGATTTACTAACAAGGGGTTACGGAATTCGTAACAAGGACGCCGCAGTTCAACACTTTAATTAAGGAGAATGCTGTACGAAAAGAGAAACCATTCTCAACGAGTACAAAAAAGCCGGAAGTTTCGAGCAGGTTGGTCTCCGTGAGGAAATCCAACTGGGAGAATTTTCTCCTAGCCGATGATTGGCTGCTTTTGTTCGGTTGAGGCAAAGGAAAAGAGATTTTGAGGAAGAGAAAATTCTCCATGAATGTGACATTCAAAAACTGCTATAGTCAGTTTAATCAAATCTGTTTCATACATGTCCACCTTGGAAGCACAGAAGGTGAAACAAACATTGCCCCAGTCGTCTTTTCTCTTGTTCCTGACAGGAAAAAAAACGTATTTACGAATGCTACTATTACTCCTACGAGAAGTACTTGATTGGAAGCCTGAGACGGTTAGGGAATGGATGAAAACCATAACGGTATAAGTAGCATTTTGGTCATTCAGAGAAAAAGGCATTTAAACATCTTCAGCACTCATATAAGGCATGCTATTTGTAGTTACACCACCCATCACTAGAGCGCAGAATATTACCGCTATCACTTGTATCTCTTTGCTGGTGAAAGGATACATCCTCCCGGAGTTACATCCTGCACTTAACTCATTTTTTAAAAAATGCCACTTATACCATTATGGTTTTCATCCATTCGTTTATAATGATTTTGAAACCGCGGCTATCTCAGCCTTAAATGAGGTATGGCGCTTGTTGTTTTAAGGGGCCTAACATCGAAGGTCATCGGCCCCTAAATAAGGTATGGCGGTGGTTGTTTCCATTTACAACATGTCGGTGAAGTTAACAACACGTTGATAGTACGACGCCGATCGTATCTACAATAGCTCTATATGTATAGTACGCGAACCTTTTCTTGATCCCTAGTTCCCATTCAGCACTATGGAGCTCCGGGATCAAGAAAAGGTTCGCGTACTATACAGTGTGACCAACGAGTGCTTTATTCTAATTGGCTCCGCCATGTTTTAGCCAAATGTCCCGTCAGCTGATCTAAACGCGGGTATTCCGCACAGGATAAGATCACTCATACAATTTCAGCGAAGTACCTGTTGTAACTTTAATACTACCAAAAATATGTTTTTATTAAACACGGGGGATTATTTGGCATTACTAGTTTCGAAATGTGTGTGAATTTACGTATTGCTGAGGTCTGAGTTTTGAAGAATATTACACCAGGCTGTTGTGCTTATGGATGTAGAAACAGATTCAGAAAGCTTTTTAAAGTGAAACTGCACAATTGCTTGTTTTCAGTTCTGAAAGCAGCACGTTTAAGACGCTCCCGGCAACGAGCAGAGTTGTCGTGCATTATAAAGGTTACAAAATGGGTTAGTAATTTTATAGAGGCCAAGGGCAGTAAATGTCATATTTCTCCGTTGAAATGCAATGGCGTATGACTTTTAGTGCCGGGAGTGTCCAAGGACAAGTTCGGCTCGCCAGATGCAGGTCTTTTGATTTGATGCCCGTAGGCGACCTGCGCGTCGTGATGAGGATCTAATGATGATGACGACGACACGTACACCCAGCCCTCGTGCCAGTGAAATTAACCAATTGTGGTTAAAATTCCTGACCCTGCCGGGAATCGAACCAGGGACCCTCTGAACCGAGGATCAAATCCACATGTGTGACGCAATTCGCTCCCACAACCCCACACTTGGGGGGAGAGCGGTAGAAAATGAAGAAGGTAACGATAACAGTAATAACAATTTATTAGCAAAACCGATATTAGCAAATAGAATGTTTAAAATACAGCGGATATCTACAAGTACTAACCGAACCGGGGTAAATAATTAGTCGCATATCACGGAAATCGAAGCACGGGTGGTCGGTAACCGAGTCCTGAACACAACTACTCCGGGATCAGGATAACTGCTTGTCTTCACAGGGCAATAATTAGTATTTTCTCAAACGAACTTACAGTATATTGTACAGTGATATATTTAATTGCTCATTGTGGGGATCAAACCGTAGCCGTCCTTAACAGAGCACTATACACCAACACTCGGGGACCATGGCAGTAATTGGTTTTCACCACTAAAAAGTAGCAGGTTTTCGTTACTATTTATATTAGTTCGACGAATAGAATGGTACAGTATATTATGTTAACCTTGAGATTTGCCGATGATATTGTTATTTTATCTGAGACTGCAGAAGATCTCGATAAGTTGCTGAATGGTATGGATGAAGTCTTGGGTAAGGAGAACAAGTTGAAAATAAGTAAGTCCAAAACAAAAGTAATGGAGTGCAGTCGAACGAAGGCAGGTGATGTAGGAAATATTAGATTAGGAAATGAAGTCTTAAAGGAAGTAGATTAATATTGTTACTTGGGTAGTAAAATAACTAACGATGGCAGAAGTAAGGAAGACATAAAATGCAGACTAGCACAAGCAAGGAAGAGCTTTCTTAAGAAAAGAAATTTGCTCACTTCAAACATTGATATCGGAATTAGAAAGATGTTTTTGAAGACTTTCGTGTGGAGCGTGGCATTGTATGGAAGTGAAACATGGACGATATCTAGCTCAGAAAGAAAGAGAATAGAAGCTTTTGAAATGTGGTGTTACAGAAGAATGCTGAAGGTGAGATGGATAGATCGAATCACGAATGAAGAGATACTGAATCGAATTGGTGAGAGGAGATCGATTTGGCTAAATTTGACGAGAAGAAGAGAGAGAATGATACGATACATCTTGAGACACCCAGGACTTGTTCATTTGGTTTTTGAAGGAAGCGTAGGTGGTAAGAACGGTAGGGGTAGACCAAGGTATGAATATGACAAGCAGATTAGAGCAGATGTAGGATGCAATAGTTACGTAGAAATGAAAAGGTTAGCACAGGATAGGGTGGCATGTAGAGCTGCATCAAACCAGTCTATGGACCGATGACTCAAACAACAACAACAACAACAACAACAACAACAACATATATATGGATCTAGGTAATACAATTGTCTACCCATCGGTTAAGTAAACATATTATTTTCTATATTTATATACATACTGTTGATGTTCCTTCATTTTATTACTTACTTTTACATACTAATCTGAATTTAAATTTAAAAATATGAAAATTAATATTCATTAAGTAAAATACATAATCGTCGGACCTTGTACTCACACTTAGATCTTACCTGATTACTTACACATACGTTATTTGAAGGGCGCCAGCTACAACTCAGTGCAGCAATAAGAGATTGAGATTCTTGAATATCTCTAGGGTGTTTTTTTTTTTTTTTTTGCTAGGGGCTTTACGTCGCACCGACACAGATAGGTCTTATGGCGACGATGGGATAGGAAAGGCCTAGGAGTTGGAAGGAAGCGGCCGTGGCCTTAATTAAGGTACAGCCCCAGCATTTGCCTGGCGTGAAAATGGGAAACCACGGAAAACCATTTTCAGGGCTGCCGATAGTGGGATTCGAACTCTCTAGGGTGTAGGGTAATAAGCTTACTTTTGACAACATAGCATATAAGTTCTGGGAAAAGGAGATTGGCGTTCGGTTTCCCCATTAAATTCGAGGTTAAGTAATTCTGTCATTGAAATAACACGATAAATTCATTTGATAGAACAAAATATATTCTTTAAATTGTATCGAAGGAATAGTAAGTCTTGCCGCGATAAAACAGATGAGAATATGAAATTACGACATTGCAACTGAAAGCAACTAGGCATGAATTTGAATTCTTCTTGACGGATATTAAACAATTATACACGAAATTTATCCCTCACTGGTTCACTTGACTGTACCTTCAACACCTTGAGTGTAATTACGACGTATTCCTTTGATCTGGTGTTTACTGTAGATGTGTCAAGCCTAATTTGGTGATGTGTCCATGTGACTGCTTCTTCTCCATCCTGTTGACCTCTTGGTAAGTCTGTCCTATATGACTTCATAGGAAGTCTATCCTTCGAACACTACTAACTGACCGGCTGAGGCCTCTCCTTCCTGTTGACTCAATGACTGACTGACTCCTCTCCATCTCGTTCACTTAATGACTGTTCACTTACCCATTTGACTTCTTTACGGTTCACCTTCCGTTTAACTAATGACTAATGACCGACTGAGGCCTCTCCATCTCGTTCACTCAATGACCAACTGTGGCCTTTCCTTCCAATTGAATAATGACTGACGCTACAATATAGAGCCACCTTATATAGACGTTGGTTGACACACCTACGCAATCTCCAGGAATAACTTTGATCTACTCCCACCTCGCGACAAATGTTACATGCAATGGTGAAACCGCCGGCGGCACCCTGGGTATCTCTAAGAAAGTGAGCTCACCGCTAAATTCACACGATGACGTGGCGATGACTCTGCAGTTACTACAGCAGTATTTCGAAATATTACAATGTCACAAGTTATTGCACACACTACATCCACAACCGATATACAGCAACTTTTACTGTACATGTTTTTAGTGTTAATCTACACACACATATATACGTAACAATTTGACTACAATCACGCAAGCGACAACCATTGCAGAATTGAATTGAACAATAATAATACAATAGTAGTAATCTCAGAGATAAAATAATAATAATATAATAATAATAATAATAATAATAATAATAATAATAATAATAATAATACAGATATCACCTTGTAACGGGATTTGAACCGTTACAATACCGATATGTCATATATAAACAAGTGCATTTCTATGTATAGTTTGAAAATAGTGTGTTGTATATTGTAACCTGGAATATGGTAATGTTAATTTTTAATTTAAGTGCAGGATAACTTTACAGTCATCACATACATTGTTCAAGGCAATGACTATACTATTTTATGGCACATTTGTTGTAATATAAATAATATTGTAGGCCTATCTACCAACACAGAATTTCTAACCTCTTAAGTAATTGTCTTATGTATAGGGCCTACCACGTATAAATGGAAATGTTGAAGTCTTACGTCAGGTAGTCAGACTCTGAATATAACAAATACTGATAGGCCTATGTACACACCGTATAAGCAAAATAAATAACATCTTAAAACATTGAACCTGTCCGTTCAGTATTGAAACAATCGTAATATCACTCCCCTTCATCTATCAGCTGAGTGAGTACTTGGCTAAAACATGACGGCTGGACTGGACTTCGCCTCACTGTACGTACAGAGTCACTGTAATCGTTTCCGGCTCCATGGCTAAATGGTTAGCGTGCTGGCCTTTGGTCACAGGGGTCCCGGGTTCGATTCCCGGCAGGGTCGGGAATTTTAACCTTAATTGGTTAATTTCGCTGGCACGGGGCTGCGTGTATGTGTAGTCTTCATCATCATTTCATCCTCATCACGACGCGCAGGTCGCCTACGGGAGTCAAATCAAAAGACCTGCATCTGGCGAGCCGAACTTGTCCTCGGACATTCCCGGCACTAAAAGCCATACGCCATTTCATTTCATTGTAATCGTATCAAGTAGATGCTGCGGCCAGCGGCCGTTCTGTGAACTACAGCAGCCCATGCGTTCTGTTCATACACATCTGATGAAATACTTTGTAAACACTTCACAACTTTATAAGAGAAGAAACGGCAAGTTGGTTAAAAGTTTTCCAAAAAAGCTGCTCAACCCGGCTTTATTTTATTTTATTTCCAACTAATTTATGAGCAAAACTCGCGTATTTTGAAACAAACAGTTTTGTGCTTGGCTATAAGCACAGTACCATATCTATACTCCTGGATCACCAAACAAGTCCTGAAGAAAGAATTCATTGTTTTATTTCAGTATTTGTTGTTATACGATATCTAGTGGTTTCATCTGATCACATGAAGGTAAATGCTGGGTTAAAATCAATCAATCGATAAATCAATCAATCAATCAATCAATCAATGGTCTGCATTTAGTCTGTCGCCCAGATGGCAAGTTCCTTTATCAGTTTTTTACCCAACCCATTGTTAAACGTTTCCAAATAACTGGGAAATTTATCGAACATTTTCCCCTAAAAAATTATCGCGATCCCTTACTCCTCGTCCTATAAATGAATATTTGCCCCAGTTTTCCTCTTTAATGTCAACTCCATTTTCATATTATGATATTTCCTACCTTTAAAAACTCCGTTCAAGCTTATTCGCCTACTTAGTCGAGCATCTCGCCTCCCTACACCCAAGTCTTCCCAGCCCAATATTTGCAACATTTTCGTAACACTACTCGTTTGGTCGCAAATCACCCAGAGCAAATCGTGCTGCTTTCCTCTGGATCTTTTCCATTTCTCGTATGAAGTAGTACTGGTTTCGCTCACATACACTGGAACCATACTCTAGTTGGGGTCTTACCAGAGACTTATACGCCCTCTCCTTTACACCCTTATCACAGCCCTTAAATACCATCATAACCATGTGAAGATATCTGTAACCTTTCTTAACAACCTCGTTAACATGATTTTCTCAGTGAAGGTCATTTCTTATATTAACAGCTACTTACTTAGTATTCCCCATGAGGCACCATCACCCCATCAACACAGTAATTACATCTAAGGGGATCTTTTCTCTTAGTGAAACTTACAATCTGACTTTTCATTCCATATACTGTAGGTCTGCTACCGCTGTCCATCTCATAACATTGTCCAGTTCCCCCTGAAGTCCCTCACAATCCTGCAACACATCCACTACTCTATGAGCAAGAATCTACATTTAAAATGTCCATTATGCTTCTCTTCGTCCGCCATTCCGTTATGGCAGGTTAAGTAAGTCGCTTTGATATAGACTAAGACTGCTTACAAGAGGTATGAACCGAAAGAGGAAGAAGTTGAAACTGGAGAGTGAAAAAGTTTAAGAAAATTATAATTAATATGTAACTAAGCTAGGTTACATGGATACACTTCTAACATTGAGATCTATTGTGCTTCCCTACAGAGACGGGATGAATCCCGGTGTCGCCATATAGCCTCTCCTGTCGAATAACAGCAAAGGGTCTTCTCAAGGTTTAACGTCCCCATCCGACGGAGGAATCATCAACAGCGCCTTATGCCCTCATTCCATTGAGCACTGCGAAGGGGTTTGGAATTAAAACCAGGTTTTGGTGCGCAATCTAGTAGTTAGGAATTGTATATGAACACCTTTAATCTGATGGTGAATATGTTTTCTGTAGGGAATTCCCCCCACAGCAACCTAAGTGTTTGTAGGTCATTATATTCTCAGAGTGATCACGCCAACCGGACTGGAACCACCCAACCACGTTATCAGACCATAGGGACTTAGCGCCTTCAAGCTTTGGGCACCAGGTGGGCTCATCAGGAACTAAGTCTAGCATACAATACTTCCCTTATCATTGTTATTTAACGTATCTTGGTGGTTAAATAAATGCAAGCCAGTGTGGCATTTGCAGGTCCGACCTTCTCTTTCTTACCAAGAAACAACGAAACTGTATACAGCGTGACACAAAAAACACAGACAAGGCTTACTATGTTGTGTGGGAAGGCAAACTGATCCGTTTCAAAGAAGGAACCCATATCCAGAAACGCACGGCTTGGACACTGTAGCGCATCGAATTGTGAGATGGGTGTGTTTTCCGCATGTCGTCAATAAACCCGACATGAATAGCACATCACGCTCATTACAAACACGCTTCGAACTGTGTACCTCCTACGTCATTAAAGTGCCTAAGTTGGCGGTGCTGAGCCTCACGCACGTGACCCAATACGTGCGGTTGTCTTCGAAGAATTTCAATCGTCCCGTGGATCGAGCAGTAAGGTCCTCCGCTGGCGTTACATGCACCATACTCTTCACACTACCTACGTTGAACTGTCCGGCTTCTCTTAGTCGTCTCTCGCTGGTCGCGAACGTGGAATGGTGTGTGTGTGTGTGGGGGGGGGGGGAATAGTTCCGCATACAATCTTGCAACAGATCTACCATTGCAATACGCTTTGCCGTATGCAAGTACCATTTCGGTCATTTTCGCAACTGTATGCTGGTACATGCCGCACTGCTGTTAACGACGTTACTGCTTGGCAGACTACAGTACACAAGTAATGCAGTAGGATGCGCATCAATGACTGTGTGGAAGAATGTAGTGCAGGCGCAGGAATGTTACTAGGCTGGAGTTGCCCATCCGCAGTACACAGGTGGCTAAAGGGTTTCATACCTTCCGTATTAAGACACTAAATCGAAACAAATAGTCACAGCCGTTCTTAGACTTCGACGCTCTCCAGCCCCTAAACCGTGCATTTCCGGACAGTCCGTCGACCAGTCCGTCATGTTGCACAACATACTAAGCCTTGTAAGTGTTTATTGGGGACACACTGTATGCAGTACAGCATGACGACTACAGTTGACATATTCATGAGGTTATGAATAAGCAAATTTATGTAATTTGACATGCCTGTTCTTTTATAATTTCTCACTTTCTCTTGTACATAGGAATTCTAAACGGCATCAGATTCTGTCAGTGCCAGTCATAAGCCACATGCTAATTAGCAACACTGCCTCGCAAAGCCCAGTTGAATTCCCCAGCAAAGCGATTTCATTGGCTAACTTCAACAGTGGTTCACGTTGTTTCCGACCACCCTGTATTTGTAAACCTACTTTCAGTAATGAAACAAACTTTCACTGAAAATATTTTGTCTGCTTGTTGCTTTCAGAGGACCCGGAGCGTCTCTCATTGTGATTCGTGGTCACAAACATCTCCATGACTGTGCGTATATTGGAGATGACTCTTCTGAGGAACTGGATGAGCTGGAGCAAGCAGCAGAGGAGGCAGCAAAACAGGATAACCTGGAGAAAGGCGGGCAGTGGCCTCTGAGGAACAGCACCGAGGCGCGCTCCAACGAACCACGCACCATGCGTCGAGCACGACCAGGTGTCTCCTTCCATAGCGCACAGCCTCTACACTCTGGAGAACGCCTGAGCCACCACGATTCTGCGGACGGCGATGAAGACACTGATAAGATGCTGGGCCACCTTCTAGGGAAGGTAGCGCAGGCCCGCCTCAAGGCAGCGCCGGAAGTGCCACCCCAACCTAGGAGGCGCCTTCCAATCTACCATCACCCAAAGGTTATCCGAAATACCTCAACAGTACAACACTCTCCCGTAAATGTTACAAACAATGCCAACCTCACATCCAGTGAAGTGTTTGAAGACGTGCTGAGGAAGTTGCAGAAGCTCGGTCCACGGGGAAAAAGCGTCCTAAGGAAGTTGAACAAGCAGCTAGGCGGCAAGGGAACGAAGAATGGCGCTGCTTACAAGGATGACGGTTTGGAAGCTCTACGTGAAGTGGTCCGCCAAGTCCTGAAGGAAGAAGACGCTGAACCAGTGCGAAGTCGTCACCAGAAGAGTCGCGCCCGCAAGCAAGACGCAAGTTCTGACGGCGAGGGCAGAAATCGTCGACACATCACACTTTCTTCTCCGTTGGCAGAGTCCCTAACGGAGCACGATGAAGATGGTGATGTGGCCTTGGAGGTGAGTTGCATCCCAACGTCATATACTAAACATAGTCTACTGAATTTCACCTTCAAGGTCTAACAATGGAACATCCCCGCCTGGGGAGGAGGCAGGTAAAGGGAGTATTTTATGTAAAAATATTCACTGGACGTTATAAAATCATTTGTAGATTATTAGCTGCTAATGGTCTTAATAGGTGGAAGAGGAGACCTAAAACTGAGGGTGCAAGGAGAGCTGAAGAAATGTAACTAGGTGTTCAGTTAGTAACAAGGTGTAGTTGCTAGAACACACTATTGTGCAATTCATCTGGATTAGGTGACCGGTGTGTGGGTGAAGTAAACTTATTTGTTGCATAGGACAGCGAAAATGGTATTGAATAAAGCAAACATCGCCTAGTACCAGTTTTACATGGGAACAGACGGCAATAGAAGGTATTTCACAGTGTGAAAACGAGATAATCATTCCTTCATTCAATGTACTTACTGACTGAAAAACTCGGCTTGTAACTGAATAAATACATTAATGAAGGGAAAAACGTCAAGTGGAATGACTTCCCAGGGTCTGAAGAGTATCTTCTGTAAATGAGTCTGTAAAAATAGTCGGCGGAAATAAGAAACAAAATTAATGATTACTTCCTGCTGCAAAAACTGGGTGGAACCTCGTACTAGGGAAACTGCATCATACTGCGTGTGATGGTCTTGCAAATGAGCATATTTCTTGCCTCACTTTTTAATACACTTTTGTCCACTAAATAGTTTTGTTACCGGTATGTTAGAAAAGTGGTATGCAACATTTAGGGTAGTTGACAGGGGATGTTTCAACTTGTTCTAAAGCGTAGAAGTACACGCTTTTATAGACTAAGTGAAATTGACCGCAAAATCTGTCTGGTAATCTAAACCGTCCTTTCGATCATGCTTGCTCTCGCGGACTTTCACATTTCATCCGATGCATTTGTGTGTCGGGAAGTGTACACGACTGCTTCATAACTACCGTGATGAATTCCTTGTTATCATTAACGTATAACTGAGGCCCATAGAATAGCAAAGGCGTATGCGCCAAAAGGAAGTTTTGAGAGAAATGCGATTAACGTCAAATAGCATTTTGGAATCATACTTTACACTATTAATACGTTACCTTCACATCTGAACACTTCTTAATGTTTTTATCGAATCTTTTAATAAAGCGCAGTAAACCTTTAATCGCATTGTTCTCCAAAACTAGATTTTGGCACATACGCCTCTGCTATTCTAAGGACCTCAATTTAGGTTGTAAGTTTCATCAACAAGGAAAGTCCTCAGTTTTAATTACTGTGTTGATGTAGTGAAAGTACCTCATGTGGATCACTGTAAATACCCAAGTGATTACATAAAGAACCAACATTACCGAGGTTGTAAATAAAGATTAAATATCTCTTCATATGGTTATGAGGGTATTTAGTGGTTGTGGGAAGGATGTAATGGAGAGAGTGTATGGGTCTCTTGTCAGACCCCTATTACAGTACAGTTCCAGTGTATGGAACGCTTGCCAGGATTACTTGATTTGAGAACTGGAAAAGATTCAAAGTAAAGTAGCACAATTTGTTCTGGGTGATTACCGACAAAGGAGTTGTGTTACGAAAATATTGCAAACTTTGGGTCGGAAAAACTTGAAAATAAGGAAACGAGCTGCTTAACTAAGCGGTATGTTTCGAGTTCTTAGCGAAGAGATGGCGTATAATAGTATTAGCAGACGAAAAATCTTGAATGGAGTTTTCTAAAGTAAGACAGTTCATAATGTGAAGAGAAAATTTTGATTCCAAGAGGACAATTTGGAGTAAGTAAGAATACTAATTTTCCGAGGGTAGATTTCCAACTTCCTTGAAATCATGGACTAAAA